>NC_092150.1:67766955-67859455 GCF_045791955.1 Oncorhynchus clarkii lewisi | reverse complement strand
TACAGTACCAGTCAAAAGTTACTATTTTCTACCTTGTAGAATAATAGTGAAGACATAAACTATTAAATAACACATATGGAATCATGTCGTAACCCAAAAAAGTGTTAAACAAATCAAAATGTATTTTATATTTGAGATTCTTCAAAGTAGCCACCCTTTGCCTTGATGACAGCTTTGCACACTTGGCATTCTCTCAACCAGCTTCGTGAGGTAGTCACCTGGAATGCATTTCAATTAACTGGTGTGCCTTGTTAATTTGTGGAATTTCTTTCCTTCTTAAAGCGTTTGAGCCAATCAGTTGTGTTGTGACAAAGTAAGGGTGGTATACAGAAGATAGCCCTATTTTGTAAAAGACCAAGTCCATATTATGGCAAGAACAGCTTGAATAAGCAATGAAAAACGACTGTCCGTCATTACTTTAAGACATCAAGGTCATTCAATCAGTTTCTTCAAGTGCAGTCGCAAAAACCATCAAGCGCTATGATGAAATTGGCTCTCATGAGGACCGCCACAGGAAAGGAAGACCCAGGCTTACCTCTGCTGCAGAGGATAAGTTCATTAGAGTTACCAACCTCAGAAATTTGTATCCCAAATATATGCTTCACAGAGTTCAAGTAACAGACACATCTCAACATAAACTGTTCAGAAGAGACTGCATGAATCAGGACTTCATGGTCGAATTGCTGCAAAGAAACCACTACTAAAGAACACCAATAATAAGAAGAGACTTGCTTGGGCCAAGAAACATGAGCAATGGACATTAGACCGGTGGAAATCTGTCCTTTGGTCTGATGAGTCTAAATTAGACATTTTTGGTTCCAACCACTGTGTCTTTGTGAGATGCAGAGTAAGTGAACGGATGATCTCCGCATGTGTGGTTTCCACCGTGAAGCATGGAGGAGGTGTGATGGTGCTTTGCTGGTGACACTGTTTGTGATTTATTTAGAATTCAAGGCATGCTTAACCAGCATGGCTACCACAGCATTATGCAGCGATACGCCATCCCATCTGGTTTGCTCTTAGTTGGGACTATTATTTGTTTTTCGACAGGACAATGACTCAACAGACCTCCAGGCTGTGTAAAGAGAGTGATGGAGTGCTGCTTCAAATGACCTTGGCTCCACAATCCCCCGACCTCAACCAAATTGAGATGGTTTGGGATGAGTTGGACCGCAGAGTGAAGGAAAAGCAGCCAACAAATGCTCAGCAAATGTGGGAACTCCTTCAAGACTGTTGGAAAAGCATTCCAGGTGAAACTGGTTGACAGAATGCCAAGCGTGTGCAAAGCTGTCATCAAGGCAAAGGGTGGCTACTTTGAAGAATCTTAAATATAAAATATATTTAGATTTGTTTAACACGTTTTTGTTACGACATGATTACATATGTGTTATTTCATAGTTTTGATGTCTTCACTATTATTCTACAATGTAGAAAATAGTAAAAAATAAAAATAAAACTTTTGACTGGTACTGTATCTCAATCGATTTTTAAAAAAACTTTCTGGTGCTCCGAAATGTTATGTTGTGGTCCTAACTTTTTAAAATTTAGAGCCCTGGTGTCCACACAGATTAGAGTCCTTGACCTCGGCTCCCCCTCGTACATCAACAGATGTTTTTCTTAACGTTTGTGAGATGAAAATAAAAAAGACTAAGAGAGTGAGTCCAGTCCATTCCCTCTGCTTTTCTACTGAATGTGGACATACTTCCTGAGGCTTTCTCATCGAGAACTCTTTTCTTCACTGTGTCCTGTTGTGGTCTGTGTGTGCTGGGGAGCATTGCTCTTCTGTGCCCCTCTCTGGAGCAGAGGTCATGTGAACAGAGCAGAGGAACTGTGCTAGTCAGGTCTTTCTGCCCCAGTGAACAGTCCCATTTCCAGCCCCAGCCCCAACACCAGCTCCATCCTCTTACCCTGCCCCGTCCAAGCCCCAACACCAGCTCCATCCTCTTACCCTGCCCCATCCAAGCTCAAGCCCCAACACCAGCTCCATCCTCTTACCCAGCCCCAGCTCCATCCTCTTACCCTGCCCAGTCCCAGCTCAAGCCCCAACACCAGCTCCATCCTCTTACCCAGCCCCGTCCCAGCTCAAGCCCCAACACCAGCTCCATCCTCTTACCCAGCCCCGCCCCAGCTCAAGCCCCAACACCAGCTCCATCCTCTTACCCAGCCCTGTTCAAGCCACAACACCAGCTCCATCCTCTTACCCTGCCACATCCCAGCTTAAGCCCCAAATGCAGCTCCATCCTCTGCCCCAACCCCAACCCCATCTCCAACTTCAACCCCATCCCAGCCCCAACCCCAGCAGCCTCATACCCGGCACCAGCCCCAGCTCCAGCCCCAACCCCAGCAGCCTCATACCCAGCACCAGCTCCAGCCCCAACCCCAGCAGCCTCATACCCGGCACCAGCCCCAGCTCCAGCCCCAACCCCAGCAGCCTCATACCCGGCACCAGCCCCAGCTCCAGCCCCAACCCCAGCAGCCTCATACCCGGCACCAGCCCCAGCTCCAGCCCCAACCCCAGCAGCCTCATACCCAGCACCAGCTCCAGCCCCAACCCCAGCAGCCTCATACCCGGCACCAGCCCCAAACCCAGCAGCCTCATACCCAGCCCCCTGCTCCAACCCCAGCCCCAGCAGCCTCATACCCGGCACCAGCCCCAGCTCCAGCCTGCGTCAGTCAGAGAAGAGACATTAGCTGGTCGGCCACACCACTGCTTTGATCCTCACGCAGTGCGACAGCTGCATACAGAAGCCATTCCTCCAGGACAGCGGCAGGCTAAAGGTGATCCATCACTCATGAGTCACACGTACTGACATACACACGCCTGGACACGGCTGGACTGGCCTCTTGGGACTGGACTAGACTGGGTTGGGATGGTATAGGATAGGATGTGCTGTCTCTTAGAGTGGATAATGGGAGGAAGAAAAGCAATGAAGGGAGAGGAGAGGAAAGGGCAGGATATTAGGTCTAAGGAGTGGAGGGAGGGAGGAAGAGGAGGATGCATTCGACTGACATGACTTGAGTGACGGTAATATACGTAAAACATACACGTTGCCATGACAACCACTTTAAGCATTCCATTTCCCTCTATAATGAGCCCTAATGAACCTTAACACCAGTCTGCCAGTGAGGCATCATTACCCAGGGCCTCTGCTTCTACTGACTGATCTACCAGGGTGAAGTCAGTCCAACAGCACCTGGATGTTTCCCTCTCGGTTTTTCTCCCTGATTTGCCTCGCCGTCAAATTTATTTGTGTGAAGCATAGTTTCTGTTTGTACCCGAGCCAGAATCAATTTAACAGGCTATGTGATAAGATTACTTTGATGAAAATCCCTGGGTGATGAATCATGACTATTTATAGCTGCATAGTGTTAGCTATTAGCCTGTCTCTAATAATAGTTCAGTCTGTCTGGGGACTGGGGGTGGAAAATCAGTCAGTCCTAAAGCCCCAGTGGGCTGCAATGGAATTTGGAGTGTCATTATTGGCCCCCTCGGTTCCAAGTTCCAACGACTTGATTTACCTCTAAGTGTCCTCTCAGTTGAGTCTCCAGACTGTTTCCAGGACCAGGGGTTAGACAGACATTTTTAGAGCTTAAGGATATTTAAACCAGAGATTTGCACCTCCAAGACTAATACTAAATTGGATGGAGTCCCTGGATCCATTTGTGTGCCACAGACCTTTTCCTCTGGTCCCTCTCTACCCAGGGTCTTTTCTCAATCCATAGTATTGATCGTCAGCTTGGAAATGTCAAGGTACAGCGAAGGAGTCTGAGTATGATTCATAACCAGGTCGATGGGGACTGACTGACGTGGAATTGCAGATGACAGTGAAGCCAGATTGCGGTTGACAGGGAGAGGTCATGAGACTGACGTGGCATTGCAGATGACAGTGAAGCCAGATTATGGTTGACAGGGAGAGGTCATGAGACTGACGTGGCATTGCAGATGACAGTGAAGCCAGATTGCGTTTGACAGGGAGAGGTCATGAGACTGACGTGGCATTGCAGATGACAGTGAAGCCAGATTGCGGTTGACAGGGAGAGGTCATGAGACTGACGTGGCATTGCAGATGACAGTGAAGCCAGATTACGGTTGACAGGGAGAGGTCATGAGACTGACGTGGCATTGCAGATGACAGTGAAGCCAGATTATGGTTGACAGGGAGAGGTCATGAGACTGACGTGGCATTGCAGATGACAGTGAAGCCAGATTACGGTTGACAGGGAGAGGTCATGAGACTGACGTGGCATTGCAGATGACAGTGAAGCCAGATTACGGTTGACAGGGAGAGGTCATGAGACTGACGTGGCATTGCAGATGACAGTGAAGCCAGATTACGGTTGACAGGGAGAGGTCATGAGACTGACGTGGCATTGCAGATGACAGTGAAGCCAGATTACGGTTGACAGGGAGAGGTCATGAGACTGACGTGGCATTGCAGATGACAGTGAAGCCAGATTACGGTTGACAGGGAGAGGTCATGAGACTGACGTGGCATTGCAGATGACAGTGAAGCCAGATTACGGTTGACAGGGAGAGGTCATGAGACTGACGTGGCGTTGCAGATGACAGTGAAGCCAGATTACGGTTGACAGGGAGAGGTCATGAGACTGACGTGGCATTGCAGATGACAGTGAAGCCAGATTACGGTTGACAGGGAGAGGTCATGAGACTGACGTGGCGTTGCAGATGACAGTGAAGCCAGATTACGGTTGACAGGGAGAGGTCATGAGACTGACGTGGCATTGCAGATGACAGTGAAGCCAGATTACGGTTGACAGGGAGAGGTCATGAGACTGACGTGGCATTGCAGATGACAGTGAAGCCAGATTACGGTTGACAGGGAGAGGTCATGAGACTGACGTGGCATTGCAGATGACAGTGAAGCCAGATTACGGTTGACAGGGAGAGGTCATGAGACTGACGTGGCATTGCAGATGACAGTGAAGCCAGATTACGGTTGACAGGGAGAGGTCATGAGACTGACGTGGCATTGCAGATGACAGTGAAGCCAGATTACGGTTGACAGGGAGAGGTCATGAGACTGACGTGGCATTGCAGATGACAGTGAAGCCAGATTACGGTTGACAGGGAGAGGTCATGAGACTGACGTGGCATTGCAGATGACAGTGAAGCCAGATTACGGTTGACAGGGAGAGGTCATGAGACTGACGTGGCATTGCAGATGACAGTGAAGCCAGATTACGGTTGACAGGGAGAGGTCATGAGACTGACGTGGCATTGCAGATGACAGTGAAGCCAGATTACGGTTGACAGGGAGAGGTCATGAGACTGACGTGGCATTGCAGATGACAGTGAAGCCAGATTACGGTTGACAGGGAGAGGTCATGAGACTGACGTGCTCTTGTCTTTTCTGTTTTCTTTTTACAAGGCGATTTTCTTTTTGTCGTTTAAAGCAGCAACACGCTCCTGAGGAGAATGTAGGCTAATAGTGTAGATATTTTAGTGTCTAATAGCAGCCTACTACTAAATCATATTTAGAAGGTATTGTTTAGTAAAAATGAATGCAGTAAGCAACAAATAGCAACATACTAGTCTCACCCATCCTGAGAATGCGCCACCAAATGCGCAGTAGAGTTGATTCTCGCCATTTGTTTAATTTGGTACAGCGCATCTCCTTATCTCATTATCAGCTGATTATCAGCTGCTGTCAAACACACGTGAGCCTGGGAAGACGGTTATCATCCTCAAAAGTGTGCAGCGAATTCTACTAGATGAAAAGGCGAAATGAGTAACATCCTGGCATTTTAAAGCATAATCAATTTTCCAAACCATAAGACGTTCTATTTTGGAATATAGCTCAAATGCCTACTGTTTAGAACGCAAGTATGGGTATTTGGACACGGCCAGTGTCTAAAAGTGTGAGTCTCTGAAAGGCAATGTGTCCTCTGCCCCATACATAATTACAGCCAGGGCACTGAAAGGGAGAGGGGTCAGAAATGCAACACCGAACGTTTCTTCTTAATGGAAGAGCAAAGTTGCCTATTAATGGAATGTCTCAAACAAGGAAGTGGCGGAAGAAAACAGAGTAATGGGGGGAAACTCTGGGGTCAGGGTGACACCCTGACAGGTCAGTTCCTCTCTGAAGAGGCCACGTTTCCTGACAACATTGCAAGGAATCTACATTTGAGGTAGCTTTTGGTTTCTTTCGTAGTTATGTAACCCGGCATTTCCACGGTGGTCTGCGCTCTACTTTATATAGGCATATCACTTTGATGTGGCCAGCTACAAGTATGGACTTTTGCACTGCATGGATAGTTCTCCCTCCCCCCTTGACAAAGTACTCTGCCCCCCCCCCCCATCACCACCACCGCTACCACCACTATGATCCTGTCTGTTGCAAAACTGGCTAAAGTTGAAAGAGATTAGCTGAAACAGTATCTGGGTAAAAGGACACTGTGTTAAGAGTGCATGGGGTGGCTGGAACACAGAAAGTAATGATGGTTTACAGCACAAAAAGCATTACAATTCCTCCCTGTCGCTACTCTATTCAGTTAGCCAGCGAGCATTCACACAGAACACACAGCATTCACACAGAACACACAGTATTCACACAGAACACGCAGCATTCACACAGAACACACAGCATTCACACAGAACACACAGCATTCACACAGAACACACAGCATTCACATAGAACACAGCATTCACACAGAACACGCAGCATTCACACAGAACACACAGCATTCACACAGAACACACAGCATTCACACAGAACACACAGCATTCACACAGAACACGCAGCATTCACACAGAACACACAGCATTCACACAGAACACACAGCATTCACATTGAACACAGCATTCACACAGAACACACAGCATTCACACAGAACACGCAGCATTCACACAGAACACACAGCATTCACACAGAACACACAGCATTCACACAGAACACACAGCATTCACACAGAACACACAGCATTCACACAGAACACGCAGCATTCACACAGAACACGCAGCATTCACACAGAACACACAGCATTCACACAGAACACACAGCATTCACACAGAAGCATTCACACAAAACTCTAACTGTTGCTATGAATCCTGGTGGTTACAGTAGAAAAAGACCCACCTACCAGAGACACTATCAACATGCAGTTTAAAGACTGTCTTTGGTATGACGAAACTCAACCAAGTTCCCTCTGAATTAAGCACCTCAAAGATATGTACAGTTGGCTGCATTATAATAAACTACCTGTGTGACCATCTGGTTCAGTTAGTGAGACTGGGTAAGTTAGTTTCCTACTCTATGAGAGTTGTTGAGACCATATGAGCAAGTGCGCTGTGAATGAATGAGATCTACAGTATAGCATCTGTAAGCCCTGTTTCATCTCGGACACAGATGGATTTGAGAAGAAATCATCTGTTCTGTCTCTTGGGGTTTAGGTCCTCCCACTCACTGCTTATGTCACCCCCCCCTCCCCCGTCTCTCTCTCTCTATATATTTTTTTTCTCCCTCTTTCTCTCTCTCTTTCTCTCTCTCTCTCTCTCCTCTGTGTGTTGAGCGTCATTACATAAGCCTGCCCCAGTCCGCTCTGCTCTGACCCTGATGAATTGTCATCACCCACACCAAGCCACAGCTTTCAGCTTTCTCACGTCACGTCCAACAAAACAATGCTGTGTCATCCTCTGCCTGCCCGTCTTTCCGTCTGTCTGCCTGCCTGTCTGTCTGTCCGACCGCCTGTTTGTCTGTCTGCCCGCCGGTCTGTCTGTTTTGTCTGTGTACGTCTGTCTGTCTGCTCGCCCGTCTATCTGCCCCTCTTTCCGTCCGTCCTCCTGTCTGTCTGCCCGCCGGTCTGTCTGTTTTGTCTGTGTACGTCTGTCTGTCTGCTCGCCCGTCTATCTGCCCGTCTTTCCGTCCGTCCTCCTGTCTGTCTGCCTGCCTCCTGGCCAGTCCGTTCGTCTGTCTAAGAATACAGCAGGGATCTAAGCCGTCCTGGAGAGCAGCCCCACAGCTTAGACAGATGATTTACACCAATCAAAGCACAGAGTGACCATTAGACTGCAGATGTCACCTGGAATAGCTTCACTGTTGATATTTACAGTGTCCCTGTTAGAGGACGTTGGAGCCAACACTGTCTCATCACCGTGTTTTTTTCCACAGCGGTGACTGTAGACGGCTGGGTTTAGTCAGAGCAAGGGGACGGTGTTGTGTTTACTTTCCCATGTAGGTTTAGGCAGATTTGGGACATTGAGGAGGAATGTGTTTGTCTGGGCAGGGGAATCAAAGTTCTTTCCTCATCTCTCTGATGCGGAGAAGGAAATAGCTTCTGATGGTCCTCTCTGGTCCTATAGATATGTTTCTATATCTATACACGTGTTTATATATCTATGCATATGTTTCTATATCTATATATGTTTCTATATCTATACACGTGTTTCTATATCTATACATATGTTTCTATATCTATACATATGTTTCTATATCTATACATATGTTTCTATATCTATATATATGTTTCTATATCTATACATATGTTTCTATATCTATACATATGTTTCTATATCTATGTATATGTTTCTATATCTATACATATGTTTCTATATCTATACATATGTTTCTATATCTATGTATATGTTTCTATATCTATACATATGTTTCTATATCTATGTATATGTTTCTATATCTATACATATGTTTCCATATCTATACATATGTTTCTATATCTATATATATGTTTCTATATCTATACATATGTTTCCATATCTATACATATGTTTCTATATCTATACATATGTTTCTATATCTATACATATGTTTCTATATCTATACATATGTTTCTATATCTATGTATATGTTTCTATATCTATACATATGTTTCTATATCTATACATATGTTTCTATATCTATACATATGTTTCTATATCTATACATATGTTTCTATATCTATACATATGTTTCTATATCTATACATATGTTTCTATATCTATACATATGTTTCTATATCTATGTATATGTTTCTATATCTATACATATGTTTCTATATCTATACATATGTTTCTATATCTATGTATATGTTTCTATATCTATACATATGTTTCTATATCTATACATATGTTTCTATATCTATACATATGTTTCTATATCTATACATATGTTTCTATATCTATACATATGTTTCTATATCTATACATATGTTTCTATATCTATACATATGTTTCTATATCTATGTATATGTTTCTATATCTATACATATGTTTCTATATCTATACATATGTTTCTATATCTATACATATGTTTCTATATCTATGTATATGTTTCTATATCTATACATATGTTTCTATATCTATACATATGTTTCTATATCTATACATATGTTTCTATATCTATGTATATGTTTCTATATCTATACATATGTTTCTATATCTATGTATATGTTTCTATATCTATACATATGTTTCTATATCTATACATATGTTTCTATATCTATGTATATGTTTCTATATCTATACATATGTTTCTATATCTATACATATGTTTCTATATCTATGTATATGTTTCTATATCTATATATATGTTTCTATATCTATACATATGTTTCTATATCTATACATATGTTTCTATATCTATACATATGTTTCTATATCTATACATATGTTTCTATATCTATGTATATGTTTCTATATCTATACATATGTTTCTATATCTATACATATGTTTCTATATCTATGTATATGTTTCTATATCTATACATATGTTTCTATATCTATACATATGTTTCTATATCTATACATATGTTTCTATATCTATACATATGTTTCTATATCTATACATATGTTTCTATATCTATACATATGTTTCTATATCTATACATATGTTTCTATATCTATAGATGCCTGTAGCTTGTAAATGTTGGACTCCTCTGCACAGAGGTGATCATTTACATTATTCTGCTGCGTATAATAGGCTGTGGAATATTGATGACAGTTCTCAGTATGTCTTGTGAGTCAGTCGGTTAGGAGGACACAGCAGTGAGATGTGTTTGTGCTGCTACCCAAGGCTGGAAACAACTCACATTCTTCAGATAGCTCTCCACCAGAGTTTCAGAGGAAGGGCTCCTATTGACTCTCTCTAGCACTCCCTCTCAATTCAATTCAGCTCAATTCAAAGGCATGGGAAGCGTATGTTTACATGGTCAAAGCAAGTGGACTAGATAATAAACTAAAGTGAAATAAACAATCAAACATGAACAGCAAACATTACACTCTCAAAAGTTTCAAAGGAATAGAGACATTTCAAATGTCATTCTGTCTCTCTCTCTCTCGCTCTCTCTCTCGCTCTCTAACTCTCTCGCACGCTCTCTCTCTCTCTCTCACAACCTCTCTCTCTCTCTCTCTCTCGCTCTCTCTCCCGCTCTCTCTCTCTCATTCGCACCCTCGCTCTCTCTCCCGCTCTCTCTCTCTCGCACCCTCTCTCTCTCTCTCCCGCTCTCTCTCTCTCGCTCTCTCTCTCTCGCTCTCTCTCTCGCTCTCTCTCTCGCTCTCTCTCTCGCTCTCTCTCCCGCTCTCTCTCTCGCTCTCCCTCTCGCTCTCTCTCTCTCTCTCGCTCTCCCTCTCTCTCGCTCGCTCTCGCACTCCCACTTTCTTTCTCTCTCTCTCTCTCTCTCTCGCACTCCCTCTCTCTCTCTCTCTCTCTCTCTCTCTCTCTCTCTCGCTCTCTCTCATTCAATTCAAGGCATATGGCAACCTTTCTCAATAGCAAGGGTATCATCACTGAGTCTGTACATAGTTAAGGTCAAGTAGCATTCTAGTTTACTCTGTTTTTTTGTTAATTCTTTCCAATGTGTTAAGTAATTATCTTTTTGTTTTCTCATTATTTGGATGGGTCTAATTGTGTTGCTGCCCTGGGGCTCTGTGGGGTCTGTTTGTGAACAGAGCCCCAGGACCAGCTTGCTTAGAGGACTCTTCTCCAGGTTCATCTCTCTGTAAGTGATGGCTTTGTTATGGAAGGTTTGGGATTCACTTCCTTTTAGGTGATTGTAGAATTTAACATCTCTTTTCTGGATGTTGATATTTAGTGGGTATCGGCCTAATTCTGCTCTGCACGCATTGTTTGGTGTTTGGTGTTTGGCATTGTTTGGTGTTTTACGTTGTACATACGTTGTATATTTTTGCAGAATTCTGCATGCAGAGTCTCAATTTGGTGTTTGTCCCATTTTGTGAATTCTTGGTTGGTGAGCGGATCCCAGACCTCACAACCATATAGGGCAATGGGTTCTATAACTGATTCAAGTATTTTTAGCCAGATCCTAATTGGTATGTTGACTTTGATGTTCCTTTTGATGGCATAGAAGGCCCTTCTTGCCTTGTCTCTCAGCTCGTTCACAGCTTTGTGGAAGTTACCTGTGGTGCTGATGTTTAGGCCGAGGTATGTATAGTTTTTTGTTTGCTCTAGGGCAACGGTGTCTAGATGGAATTTGTATTTGTGGTCTTGGCGACTGGACCTTTTTTGGAACACCATTATTTTGGTCTTACGGAGATTTACTGTCAGGGTCCAGGTCTGGCCGAATCTGTGCAGAACATCTAGGTGCTGCTGTAGGCCCTCCTTAGTTGGGGACAGAAGCATCAGATCATCAGCAAACAGTAGACATTTGACTATAGATTCTAGTACGGTGAGGCTGGGTGCTGCAGACTATTCTAGAGCCCATGCCAATTTGTTGATATATATGTTGAAGAGGGTGGGGCTTAAGCTGCATCCCTGTCTCACCCACTGCCCTGTGGAAATAAATGTTTTTTTGTTTGTTGCCAATTTTAACCACACACTTGTCGTTTGTGTACATGGATTTTATAATGTCGTATGTTTTTCCCCTAACACCACTTTCCATCAATTTGTATAGCAGACCCTCATGTCAAATTGAGTCAAAGGCTTTTTTGAACTCAACAAAGCATGAGCAGACTTTGCTTTTGTTTTGATTTGTTTGTTTATCAATTAGGGTGTGCAGGGTGAATATGTGGTCTGTCATTTGGTAATTTGGTAAAAAGCCAATTTGACATTTGCTCAGAGTCTGCTGTTAATGATAACCCAGAGGATTTTCCCAAGGTTGCTGTTGACGCATATCCCACGGTAGTTATTGGGGTCAAATTTGTCTCCACTTTTGTGGATTGGGGTGATCAGTCCTTGGTTCCAAATATTGGGGAAGATGCCAGAGCTGAGGATGATTTTAAAGAGGAATTTTTTGTCTGTATATTTGCTAATTTCTTTGAAGATGCCATCAACACCACAGGCCTTTTGGGGTTTGAGGGTTTGTATTTTGTCCTGTAGTTCATTCTAGGTAATTGGAGAATCCAGTGGGTTCTGATAGTCTTTAATAGTTGATTCTAAGATTTGTATTTTATCATGCATATGTTTTTGCTGTTTGTTCTTTGTTATAGGGTCAAACAGATTGGCGAAGTGGTTTACCCATACATCTCCATTTTGGATAGATAACTCTTTGTGTTGTTTGTTTAGTGTTTTCACATTTTCCCAGAAGTGATTGTAGTCTATGGATTCTTCAATCACATTGAGCTGATTTTTGACGTGCTGCTCCTTCATTTTCCGTAGTGTATGTCTGTATTGTTTTAGTGATTCACCATAGTGAAGGCGTAGACTCAGGTTTTCTCTATGTTTTTGGTTGGATAGGTTTCTCAATTTCTTTCTTAGGTTTTTGCATCCTTCATCAAACCATTTGTCATTGTTGTTAATTTTTTTCGTTTTTCTGTTTGACATTTTTAGATTTGATAGGGAAGCTGAGAGGTCAAATATACTGTTTAGATTTTATAGGGAAGCTGAGAGGTCAAATATACTGTTTAGATTTGATAGGGAAGCTGAGAGGTCAAATATACTGTTTAGGTTTTCTACTGACAAGTTTACACCTTCACTATTACAGTGAAACGTTTTGTTCAGGAATATGTCTAAAGGGATTGAATTTGTTGTTGCCTAATTGTTTTTGGTAGGTTTCCACACCACATTCCTTCCATCTATAGCATTTCTTAATATTACTCAGTTCCTTTGGCTTTGACATGATGGCATGATTGAGTATTGCTCTGTTCAAGTAGACTGTGATTTTGCTGTGGTCTGATTGGGGTGTCAGTGGGCTGACTGTGAATGCTCTGAGAGACTCTGGGTTGAGGTCAGTGATAAAGTAGTCTACATTACTACTGCCAAGAGTTGAGCTGTAGGTGTTCTCTCTCTGTCTCTCTCTCTCTCTCTCTCTCTCGCTCTCTCTTCTCTCCATCTTTCTCTCTCTCTCTCTCTCTCTCTCTCTCTCTCTCTCTCTTCTCTCCATCTTTCTCTCTCTCTCCTCTCACTCTCCCTTTATGTCTCTCTCCTCTCGCCCCCTATCTCTCTCTCTCTCTCTCTCTCTCTCTCCCCCCCTCTCTCTCTCTCTCCTCTCTCTCTCTCTATCCCCCCTTCTCTCTCTCTCTCTCTCTCTTTGTCTCTCTCTCTCTGTCTCTCTCCTCTCTCTCTCCCCCCCTCTCTCCCCCCCCCCTCTCTCTCTCTCTCTCTGTCTCTCCCTCTCTCTCCCCCTCCCTCTCTTTCTCTCTCTCTCTCTCTCCGTCTCTCTCTGTCTCTCTCTCTCTCTCCTCTCTCCATCGTTCTCTTTCTCTGTGTCTCTCTCCTCTCTCTCTCTTCTCTCCTTAAACGGGAATGAGGAGCCTTTGCTTTGACAACAAAGCTAGTCAGAATGTCCTTTAGAAGACCTTGGCAAACACAAAGTGTAATTGGTTTTCAGAGATGACAGCATGTAAGGTTTTGCTGGGCCTTTTTCACTGCTTTATCTCCCTCGACAATATGTTGTGTTATGGAAATAGCATCTCACCAGGATGAGAGAGAGAGTTAGAAGGGAAAGGGAACTTTCCATTCAGGCTTTCTCACTGAAAAACACTTTATTTGATCTTTTTACAATTCACAAAGTATGGTGTCTATTAAATTGATTCACAACCACTTACTCTGAATGAATGAAAGTCTTTGTTGAGAACAGCACATCTTCCTGGTGCCGTTTATTTTCACTGAACCGTAAATTAGCTTTACTGCCTTGTTGCCTCTCTAATGTATTCCACTAGCAGCCTGTGCTGCTCATGCCTGCCCGGTGACACGGTTGAACAGTAATAGAAGTGACCTTCGTGTTGGGGCTGAAGGGACTCAGAGAGGGAAGAGGAGTGTGTGTGTGTTTGTTTCTATGGGTGTGTGACAATAGGAGTGACCTTCGTGGTGAGCTGAGCTGAAGGGACTCAGCGGGAAGATGGGGACTAAGTGATGTAGAAATGTTCCACACACACGCACGCACACACACAATAACACACTAAAACACACATACACACACACGCACACACACACGCACACACACACACACACACACACACACACACACACACACACACACACACACACACACACACACACACACACACACACACACACACACACACACACACACACACACACACACACACACACACACACACACACACACACACATGCTAGGCCTACACAGTACCACTATCAACCCCATAAAGCTTTAGCCTCAGGTAATGGTAGGAGAGACATTTACATCCAACCACCAGTCATGTGATTAGTTACCAAACACCCTGCTCTACCCTTCAGGTGAAATTCCAGCTATCTGACGTTCCAGGGGGATTCTAGGTGAATCGTGTCAAAAGGCTATTAGTATATTACAGCTTGATGTATAGTTTCTATAATGTTTATATGTGCATACTTAATGATAATGAACTGTGAATGTGGAAAAGCATTGTCTGTCCGTCCGTCCTTCTGTCCGTCTGCTAGCTGTCCATTCGTATACTCTCTCCCCACAAATCTTCAGCTTTCTTTTTCATGTTCACATCTTCCGCTTTCTTAATATAACCTCTGCACTTTCTCTGAAGTGGAAAATAATGATTTGATCTAAGTCTGTCCGTCCTCCCTTTTGAGTTCTTTGTAATGATATTGCCATTTTGCGACTCCCTGGCCCACTGTGTCCCCCACAGACAGACAGTCAGTCTGAACATCCTGAGTGATCACTCATTAGAACTGTCTAATTGACCTGTTCTCGGTTGATCTCTGGCTGCCAATTGGCACGGTGCACCCCACCTCGCTCTGACAAAGACATATCCGACAGTTGTTTGATATGGGCCGTTATCTGAGGCAGCAAAAACAAAGGACATTTACTTCATTCTCCTGTCAGAGCAATACGGGCCACATTCATCTCGTGCTGCCAGACTCTGACATTCCCTCTGCTAAGTTTCAATCAGATTTATATCATATAAAACTGAGTTAAAATGTAATCAAGCTGATTATATTAATGTCAGTAGAAGAGCTCTGTCTGTCTGTCTGTCTGTCTGTCTGTCTGTCTGTCTGTCTGTCTGTCTGTCTGTCTGTCTGAGTTGGCATTTAGTGACTGTGGGAAAGGTCTTAAGGGAGATCCTACTCAAATTAGCCTTGACGGCCTGGTTTCTAATTAAATGACAAATTATTTTAATTAAAAACACATTGCTGTAGTTGCTCAGCTATCTCAATGCCCTAGGAACAATAATTATACTAAATTAAAATGCAAAAAAGCTAAAAACTTGCTGTCTGTCTTCTGGAGTGAAAATATTGTCTAGCTTGGGCTAATGTTGTTGCAATGCACGATGTGCAGCTACACACACACACACACACACACACACACACACACACACACACACACACACACACACACACACACACACACACACACACACACACACTCCAACTGGTTAATTATTAGCTCCATGAGTCCTGTTGCTGTACCCTGCCTATAGTCAGTACACAAAAAAACTCATTAACTGCTATCTGTTGATTCAGTTCTGTGGCGAGAGAGATACCTTGCAATCCTGTGTGGTCCATGCTATCATAACAGCTCAATAAAAACCAGAGAGCTAGTGATTGAATCAGATGCCTGTCAGGTGATATATGTATGCCTCTCAGCCCTCTAGAATCCTATCATGGTGATAAGGCTGTATCTGTTGGGACAGACCAGTTATGGATGTCACATTCAGAGGTAGGATCTTCATTTGATCACTCTTTTGTTGCTGAGAATGTTCCTGCTCAGCATGAAATTCAAACTTGTCGTGTATTTGAGTTTTAAAAAGGCTTCTAAAGTTTGTCATTTCCACTTTGACATTTCAGATTTGATTTGCCCTAACAACAAATCTATCAGCCCCTACAAAAAATGTCCATTCATTATAATCCACATAATAATTCACAGTTCCTGTTGCTGCAGGATTATTTTCCTGCTGGAGCAAACTGTCTCAAATTAAGATCCTACATCTGTACTAGGTGCCGTCTGCCATAGACAGAACAATCTTATGTTCCCTAGTAGAGTAAAATATAGCTTGAGGATAATTTCAGCTATGCCTATTGTCTCGCTGTTCTCTTCACAAATGGGACTAAACTGGTAAATATCCCCAATTCTGACAGAATAATACTTATTCCATAGTCGGATACTGTGGTATATGGTCTATATCAAGTATGTACAGGCCGGCCCATCGTGTGTGTGTGTGTGTGTGTGTGTGTGTGTGTGTGTGTGTGTGTGGTTGTTGTTGTCGTCATTGTTCCCTGGGAGGCTTGGTCTCCTAATGCACTGCGGTGTCAGTGAGGTGAAGGTCATGAGGTCACGCAGCGCTGCTGATTCCACAGCAAATGCTTCCGGGGATCAGGATGAGCTTACAGCTGCAAATCTGGGACAGCAGCACTCCCACATACTCAGAAATACTACCCAGTCATAGACTGCCACAGCTATTCATGTCTTTAGGATTTTCATGTGCCGTAGTGCTTCATGCTGTGTTATGGAATGATATTGAATCTGTAGAATGTATTCACTGGAGATGGCAGATGTATTCAGCTGTAGGGAATCATAGTATTGTCTTGGTAGTGCTCGGAAGAGCTTTCTACAGTATTTGTAAGACAGAAGTGTTTTCTCCCCTTTCCACAGGTGGTGAGGCCTCTCGAGGTGTGTGTGTGTGCCTGTGTGCGTGCGTGCGTTTGTTTGTTTACTGGCTGTTTCCTGCCGTGCTGCGGGACGGAAAAAGGGTGGAAATATCCAGTTAGTGAGCATCCCAATGGCCCATGGCTGGTAGCCAGGTCATAATCACCTCCACAGAGCAGATTATAGGAGGTAGCTAGGTCATAATCACCTCCACAGAGCAGACTATAGGAGGTAGCCAGGTCATAATCACCTCCACAG
Source organism: Oncorhynchus clarkii lewisi (assembly GCF_045791955.1). Taxonomy (NCBI): domain Eukaryota; kingdom Metazoa; phylum Chordata; class Actinopteri; order Salmoniformes; family Salmonidae; genus Oncorhynchus; species Oncorhynchus clarkii. The sequence goes on along the minus strand of NC_092150.1, from coordinate 67,842,250 downwards.
AGCAGACTATAGGAGGTAGCCAGGTCATAATCACCTCCACAGAGCAGACTATAGGAGGTAGCCAGGTCATAATAACCTCCACAGAGCAGACTATAGGAGGTAGCCAGGTCATAATCACCTCCACAGAGCAGACTATAGGAGGTAGCCAGGTCATAATCACCTCCACAGAGCAGACTATAGGAGGTAGCCAGGTCATAATCACCTCCACAGAGCAGACTATAGGAGGTAGCCAGGTCATAATCACCTCCACAGAGCAGACTATAGGAGGTACGTAAGTCATAATCACCTCCACAGAGCAGACTATAGGAGGTAGGTAAGTCATAATCACCTCCACAGAGCAGACTATAGGAGGTAGCTAAGTCATAATCACCTCCACAGAGCAGACTATCGGAGGTAGCTAGGTCATAATCACCTCCACAGAGCAGACTATAGGAGGTAGCTAGATCACAATCACCTCCACAGAGCAGACTATAGGAGGTAGCCAGGTCATAATCACCTCCACAGAGCAGACTATAGGAGGTAGGTAAGTCATAATCACCTCCACAGAGCAGACTATAGGACGTAGCTAGGTCATAATCACCTCCACAGAGCAGACTATAGGAGGTAGGTAAGTCATAATCACCTCCACAGAGCAGACTATAGGAGATAGGTAAGTCATAATCACCTCCACAGAGCAGACTATAGGAGGTAGGTAAGTCATAATCACCTCCACAGAGCAGACTATAGGAGGTAGGTAAGTCATAATCACCTCCACAGAGCAGACTATAGGAGGTAGATGAGTCATAATCACCTCCACAGAGCAGACTATAGGAGGTACGTAAGTCATAATCACCTCCACAGAGCAGACTATAGGAGGTAGCTAAGTCATAATCACCTCCACAGAGCAGACTATAGGAGGTAGCTAGGTCATAATCACCTCCACAGAGCAGACTATAGGAGGTAGCTAGGTCATAATCTCCTCCACAGAGCAGACTATAGGAGGTAGCTAGGTCATAATCTCCTCCACAGAGCAGACTATAGGAGGTAGATAGGTCATAATCACCTCCACAGAGCAGACTATAGAAGGTAGCTAGATCACAATCACCTCCACAGAGCAGACTATAGGAGGTAGCTAGGTCATAATCACCTCCACAGAACAGACTATAGGAGGTAGCTAGGTCATAATCACCTCCACATAACAGACTATAGGAGGTAGCTAGGTCATAATCACCTCCACAGAGCAGACTATAGGAGGTAGCTAGGTCATAATCTCCTCCACAGAGCAGACTATAGGAGGTAGATAGGTCATAATCACCTCCACGGAGATCACAATCACCTCCACAGAGCAGACTATAGGAGGTAGCTAGGTCATAATCACCTCCACAGAGCAGACTATAGGAGGTAGCTAAGTCATAATCACCTCCACAGAGCAGACTATAGGAGGTAGCTAGGTCATAATCACCTCCACAGAGCAGACTATAGGAGGTAGCTAGGTCATAATCTCCTCCACAGAGCAGACTATAGGAGGTAGATAGGTCATAATCACCTCCACAGAGCAGACTATAGGAGGTAGCTAGGTCATAATCCCCTCCACAGAGCAGACTATAGGAGGTAGCCAGGTCATAATCACCTCCACAGAGCAGACTATAGGAGGTAGCTAGGTCATAATCTCCTCCACAGAGCAGACTATAGGAGGTAGATAGGTCATAATCACCTCCACGGAGATCACAATCACCTCCACAGAGCAGACTATAGGAGGTAGCTAGGTCATAATCACCTCCACAGAGCAGACTATAGGAGGTAGCTAAGTCATAATCACCTCCACAGAGCAGACTATAGGAGGTAGCTAAGTCATAATCACCTCCACAGAGCAGACTATAGGAGGTAGCCAGGTCATAATCACCTCCACAGAGCAGATTATAGGAGGTAGCTAGGTCATAATCACCTCCACAGAGCAGACTATAGGAGGTAGCCAGGTCATAATCACCTCCACAGAGCAGACTATAGGAGGTAGCCAGGTCATAATCACCTCCACAGAGCAGACTATAGGAGGTAGCCAGGTCATAATAACCTCCACAGAGCAGACTATAGGAGGTAGCCAGGTCATAATCACCTCCACAGAGCAGACTATAGGAGGTAGCCAGGTCATAATCACCTCCACAGAGCAGACTATAGGAGGTAGCCAGGTCATAATCACCTCCACAGAGCAGACTATAGGAGGTAGCCAGGTCATAATCACCTCCACAGAGCAGACTATAGGAGGTACGTAAGTCATAATCACCTCCACAGAGCAGACTATAGGAGGTAGGTAAGTCATAATCACCTCCACAGAGCAGACTATAGGAGGTAGCTAAGTCATAATCACCTCCACAGAGCAGACTATCGGAGGTAGCTAGGTCATAATCACCTCCACAGAGCAGACTATAGGAGGTAGCTAGATCACAATCACCTCCACAGAGCAGACTATAGGAGGTAGCCAGGTCATAATCACCTCCACAGAGCAGACTATAGGAGGTAGGTAAGTCATAATCACCTCCACAGAGCAGACTATAGGACGTAGCTAGGTCATAATCACCTCCACAGAGCAGACTATAGGAGGTAGGTAAGTCATAATCACCTCCACAGAGCAGACTATAGGAGATAGGTAAGTCATAATCACCTCCACAGAGCAGACTATAGGAGGTAGGTAAGTCATAATCACCTCCACAGAGCAGACTATAGGAGGTAGGTAAGTCATAATCACCTCCACAGAGCAGACTATAGGAGGTAGATGAGTCATAATCACCTCCACAGAGCAGACTATAGGAGGTACGTAAGTCATAATCACCTCCACAGAGCAGACTATAGGAGGTAGCTAAGTCATAATCACCTCCACAGAGCAGACTATAGGAGGTAGCTAGGTCATAATCACCTCCACAGAGCAGACTATAGGAGGTAGCTAGGTCATAATCTCCTCCACAGAGCAGACTATAGGAGGTAGCTAGGTCATAATCTCCTCCACAGAGCAGACTATAGGAGGTAGATAGGTCATAATCACCTCCACAGAGCAGACTATAGAAGGTAGCTAGATCACAATCACCTCCACAGAGCAGACTATAGGAGGTAGCTAGGTCATAATCACCTCCACAGAACAGACTATAGGAGGTAGCTAGGTCATAATCACCTCCACATAACAGACTATAGGAGGTAGCTAGGTCATAATCACCTCCACAGAGCAGACTATAGGAGGTAGCTAGGTCATAATCTCCTCCACAGAGCAGACTATAGGAGGTAGATAGGTCATAATCACCTCCACGGAGATCACAATCACCTCCACAGAGCAGACTATAGGAGGTAGCTAGGTCATAATCACCTCCACAGAGCAGACTATAGGAGGTAGCTAAGTCATAATCACCTCCACAGAGCAGACTATAGGAGGTAGCTAGGTCATAATCACCTCCACAGAGCAGACTATAGGAGGTAGCTAGGTCATAATCTCCTCCACAGAGCAGACTATAGGAGGTAGATAGGTCATAATCACCTCCACAGAGCAGACTATAGGAGGTAGCTAGGTCATAATCCCCTCCACAGAGCAGACTATAGGAGGTAGCCAGGTCATAATCACCTCCACAGAGCAGACTATAGGAGGTAGCTAGGTCATAATCTCCTCCACAGAGCAGACTATAGGAGGTAGATAGGTCATAATCACCTCCACGGAGATCACAATCACCTCCACAGAGCAGACTATAGGAGGTAGCTAGGTCATAATCACCTCCACAGAGCAGACTATAGGAGGTAGCTAAGTCATAATCACCTCCACAGAGCAGACTATAGGAGGTAGCTAAGTCATAATCACCTCCACAGAGCAGACTATAGGAGGTAGCTAGGTCATAATCTCCTCCACAGAGCAGACTATAGGAGGTAGATAGGTCATAATCACCTCCACAGAGCAGACTATAGGAGGTAGCTAGATCACAATCACCTCCACAGAGCAGACTATAGGAGGTAGCTAGGTCATAATCACCTCCACAGAGCAGACTATAGGAGGTAGCTAAGTCATAATCACCTCCACAGAGCAGACTATAGGAGGTAGCTAGGTCATAATCTCCTCCACAGAGCAGACTATAGGAGGTAGCTAGGTCATAATCACCTCCACAGAACAGACTATAGGAGGTAGCTAGGTCATAATCACCTCCACATAACAGACTATAGGAGGTAGCTAGGTCATAATCACCTCAGGTAATCACCTCCACAGAGCAGACTATAGGAGGTAGCTAGGTCATAATCACCTCCACAGAGCAGACTATAGGAGGTAGGTAATCATAATCACCTCCACAGAGCAGACTATAGCAGGTAGCTAGGTCATAATCACCTCCAGAACAGACTATAGGACGTAGTTAGGTCAAAGTCACCTCCACAGAACAGACTATAGGAGGTAGGTAAGTCATAATCACCTCCACAGAACAGACTATAAGGGGTAGCCAGGTCATAATCACCTCCACAGAGCAGACTATAGGAGGTAGCTAGGTCATAATCTCCTCCACAGAGCAGACTATAGGAGGTCGATAGGTCATAATCACCTCCACAGAGCAGACTATAGGAGGTAGGTAAGTCATAATCACCTCCACAGAGCAGACTATAGGAGGTAGCCAGGTCATAATCACCTCCACAGAGCAGACTATAGGAGGTAGGTGAGTCATAATCACCTCCACAGAGCAGACTATAGGAGGTAGCTAAATCATAATCACCTCCACAGAGCAAACTATAGGAGGTAGCTAAGTCATAATCACCTCCACAGAGCAAACTATAGGAGGTGGTTCACATTCACAAACCCTCACCTCTGGGAGCAGTTTGTGTGTGTGTTTGTGTGTTCTCTGGGAGCTCTCCTAGGTCCTGAATAACAGCTTCCTGAGACACACACACACACACGCTGACTGGTGAGCTGCCATTCACAGCTCCTAACTAGTTTCCATAAGTCTGAGTTTGTATGCTAAACAAGTCCACCCAGCCACTTGAGAGGGAAATGGTGTTCAGGCCTGGAGATTGATTTTCTTTTTGCTAAGGATACGGGTATTGATGTTCTTTCCTCTTGTGTATGGATATTTTGCCTTGTTTGTGCAGTGCTGCCCAGCAATTCAGTAAAAGGTTGTTTTGAGTATAATGCTGCTTCTTTGTCCAAAAATGCAGACTTTTCATTAAATGAAAGCTTTTTATATTTAGATAGGAAGGCTGGAGAAGAGAGAGAATGGGGGAGAAATATAGAGATAAGGCAGGTTGGAGGGAGGGGAAGAGTAAGAGAGGGGGAAGACAGGGAGAGAGAGAGATTATGGAGGGGAGAGGAAGGAGGAGATGTGTGTGCATGCATCTGTGGCTCAATCCCAATACCCCTCCCCCTTAGCCCTCCCCCTCCATTTTGCGCGATCCCGCAAGCCCCATCGAGTCAGAGTGGTGTCCCAATTCAACTTTGAGCAAGGCAAAGTGCCTTTCCAGCCCTCTAGTTGACCCTTCCACAAAGCAAATCAAGATGCAGACTTCCTATCGAGTGTTTCCCAAAACTCCCATGAAGCTCTGTGACCCAACCCTGGAGAGTTGCTTCTAGAATAATGGCTGATAAAAATACTATGATGGAAACAAATGTAATGAATTATAACTTCATAATGAATCATGCAAAACATTTACAGTTAAGATGAATATTTGTGTTAATGTGGAGACAAACTATTATGCATGTCTTGTCATAAAGTTAATTTACTACATTAGCCAGCTAGTTATACATTTAGCTTGTTATATGTGCGTTTTGACATTTGTATAAATTGTAGTTTGTGTTGTTTAATGTTTTAGGGACTCCTGAGCAAACAATCAAACCAGCCTGTCATCTTGTGAAAGCCAGAGGATGTAACGAATCTAGCTGAAACATTTACTGCAAGTTGAATGTACATTTTTAAGCTTGCCTTGCTGTTCATGACAACAACAAAAAATTCTCCTGAATTCCAGATGAAGTAACGTAGCTAACTATTTTCTTGCCCATTGTGTAGTCGAGGATAAAAATACCTGCTTCCCTATGGATGCATAGCTATGTAGGAACAGTAGAATAGTGGCTTTAATTTCTTCCACTGGTTATTCATTAATCACCAAGAATTGCAGAAAATGACTGAGTGGAGGAAATGCGACTGTAACATGTCAAATCTATTATGGAATGAAATTCCTGCTTCAGTACTACTTCACATTGAACTACAGCCAGAGGATGGGTACATTACTACTCCACATTGAACTACAGCCAGAGGATGGGTACATTACTACTCCACATTGAACTACAGCCAGAGGATGGGTACATTACTACTCCACATTGAACTACAGCCAGAGGATGGGTACATTACTACTTCACATTGAACTACAGCCAGAGGATGGGTACATTACTACTCCACATTGAACTACAGCCAGAGGATGGGTACATTACTACTCCACATTGAACTACAGCCAGAGGATGGGTACATTACTACTCCACATTGAACTACAGCCAGAGGATGGGTACATTACTACTTCACATTGAACTACAGCCAGAGGATGGGTACATTACTACTCCACATTGAACTACAGCCAGAGGATGGGTACATTACTACTCACATTGAACTACAGCCAGAGGATGGGTACATTACTACTCCACATTGAACTACAGCCAGAGGATGGGTACATTACTACTTCACATTGAACTACAGCCAGAGGATGGGTACATTACTACTCCACATTGAACTACAGCCAGAGGATGGGTACATTACTACTTCACATTGAACTACAGCCAGAGGATGGGTACATTACTACTTCACATTGAACTACAGCCAGAGGATGGGTACATTACTACTCCACATTGAACTACAGCCAGAGGATGGGTACATTACTACTCCACATTGAACTACAGCCAGAGGATGGGTACATTACTACTCCACATTGAACTACAGCCAGAGGATGGGTACATTACTACTCCACATTGAACTACAGCCAGAGGATGGGTACATTACTACTCCACATTGAACTACAGCCAGAGGATGGGTACATTACTACTCCACATTGAACAACAGCCAGAGGATGGGTACATTACGGGAACATTGAAGTTTTGCAGTTAGTTGCTCATATGATTGGTCTGTATTTGTTGTATGAGAAATAGAAGTAGTAGAAAAGCTGTTGCTGCTTTCAGGACAGGCATTGTGAAAAACACAAGGCTCTTGTCAATAAATTCCTTTGGCGGCTTCTGCTGTTTCCGAGTGATCTAGTGATGTCATATTTATCTCTCCCTACCACTAGTTGCTCCGTTTGAGGGGCACTACTCCACCCAGGGACACTCGAAAACAAGGGGAGGGCTAAGGGGGGGGGGGGGGTATTGGGATTGAACCTGTGTGTGCGTCTGTGCGTGTGTTCCTGGCTGCTGACGCCAATGGCCAAGTGTTTGTGTGTGTCATCAGTCAGACTGCTGGAGGAGCCTTAGGTTGGTTTCCATAGTGAGATGCTCTTCCCTGCAGGGTGGGCCCTGGAGGCACACAGACGCTGGGCCACAGCCCTGACAGACATGATGAATAGACAGGCATACATACACACACATGAATGCACACACACAAATGCACGCAGACACAAATGAAGAACACACACACACCTTCCCAGCATTCAACCCCGCAGGCCACCAGCTGGAGGGTAGGGCACACTGTGGAGCTGTCAGTCAGGCTGGGAAGAGAGGAGAATGATATTAAGAGAGGCAGAGGGAGGGAGCGAGGGAGGGAGGGAGGGAGATGCCCAACCCTGCTAGGTTGTTGTTGTTGCAACATTGTAGTACTGTGTCTCATGGAGCCATGGAATTTTTTCAAGAAGTCTGTGGAATGCATTCTGAGCTTGAACACTAGGTGGCAGGCTTGTTTGAAACAGCGCTAGCATGGTTCACTGGTCACCTGAGTAGCTCTTACAGTAAATGGCTGATTACCTCAAACACACTTCACAACTACACAGAGACAAACACAGCTTGGATGCTGTCATCATGTAGGCTTCATCGTCATGTAGACAGGATTTTTGTTTTGCATTCAAAATGGTTTCCTCCTGAAGAACATTTCAGCCGCGGGTTTTATAGAACCGTCCGATAACAATCTCTGCACATTGTAAGGAATGACAAATATCCTGTGTGGGCCAGCCCTAATGCCATGCCATTTAGTCATGTTGATAATATATGTTCTTCAGTAGAGTCTAATAGAAACTCTCTGAGACCTCCCATAGAGACAGAGAGACATGGGAAAACATAGAAAGCAGGGCTACACGGGGAGATGCACTGTGTTTTAGAGTATGATCTGGCTGGGAACTAGACTACGGCCTGAATTCTATTGAACTCACCTCAGCTATGTTCAGGCAATGTACAAACAACACCCGGTGCTTACATAATGTAGTTGTGCTGAAAACTGGGAGCCTCTACCTGTAATGGGTGTCTAACTTGGAACTTGTTGTATGGTTTTACAGTAGTAACTCCAAATCATTCTGTGATTTGATTGGAACTTGGGGGAAAGAGCTATTAGGGAAATTCTGCAGCAGAGATTTGCCTGAATTCCAGTTGTGTTTGTTGTTTGATGAGTCTAGACTCTAGCTGGGTGAGTGCTGTGTTGTGGGTGGCTGTGTTGTTGCTCAGTGAGTGCTCAGTCAGTCGTCACAATGAGGGGGAACATTGCAACATCCTGCTTCAGGCCCCCGGCTTTGTCCCAAGTGGAAAATCTATAAATTGCTGAATGTTGGGGGGAGAGAGGGAGGAGGCATGTCGTCCATTACAGCTAAGAATCAACTGCCTGTCAACTGAATGCAGGGAGGAGGGAGTAGGTGTGGGGGGGCTGGATGTACAGTAAAATCACTCTGCTTCTCTACATGGTCACACCCCCATTTTGTGTTAAAACTACTCCGGTCATGGTGTTGATCTTATTATTTTTTTTCCTCTTTTTCTCCCCAATTGGTAGTTACAGTCTTGTCTCATCGCTGCAACTCTCGTACAGACTCGGGAGAGGAGAAGGTAGAGAGCCATGCATCCTCCGAAACACAACCCAACCAAGCCGTACTACTTCTTGACACAACGCCCACTTAACCCGGAAGCCAACCACACCAATGTGTCGGAGGAAACACCATACACCATACACTGACCATGTCAGCATGCAATGCGCCTGGCCCGCCACAGGAGTCGCTAGTGCGCGATGGGACAAGGACATCCCTGCTGGCCAAACCCTCCCCTAACCCGAACGACGCTGGGCCAATTGTGCGCCGCCCCATGGGTCTCCTGGTCGCAGCCGGCTGCGACGGAGCCTGGACTCAAACCCAGAATCTCTAGTGGCACAGCTAGCACTGCAGTGCCTTTGACCACTGCGCCACTCAGGAGGGTGTTGATCTTGTTGGAGTGAAAATGACACTAAATAGAGTAAATATCCAACACTTAGAAAGTGACTTAAATTGAACCCCAACTGCCATATTTATTGAACTCCCTTGCCATTTCTCACTTATCTGTGTTGTTTTGAATTAACAATCAACTACAGTAGAGTACATTTATATTTTAGTTAACTTCCTTTGAGTTTTAAGGGTATATAGCCTTATTTGCATATTTCTTAATATATCACATTATGGTGGTTTGCAGGAAGTTAGCCAGCACTTTTACATCACTTACAATTTGCATTTAAAATGCCTGTCAGAGTAGGAAAGAGAGTATATGAAAGGAAGACTACCTACACCATGTAAACTGGAACCTCTATCTCACGGTCTATCTCCAACCACTTACAGATTGGATTAGTTAAGATATTGTATGTTTCTTATATTTGTGTAACATACGATCAAAAACAGTCAATGTACATGCGAAAACACAGATATTGAAACAAACAATAAAAAAAAATCTGCCTGCAACAGAGCATGCTGGGAAATATGACAATGAGGCCCCTCCCACATCTGTGGATAACTCCATAGACTTAACTCCCTGTCTCTGGTTACGGTTAATGGTGATAAAAGTACTCCGTCAGAATCAGCTCCAGTTATCAAGACTAACTCCAGGGAGCGTATCACTCTCATGAGGGTTAAGATAACTCCCAGTAGAGTCAATGTAACTCGACTGTATTTAACACTGTGATTTCAACTATCCTTGATGTACTGTGTGCCTGCCTGTGTGTGTAACCAGGAAGTACTGTAGTGTTATGCTCTGTCTGTGACCTGCCCTCTGTGCTTTGTGGTAGAGGAGAGACATTTATTAGCCGTAGAGTAGCAGAGTGCCAGTTTGTTTTAACTCTACCCTACTATGCCCTTTAACTGGCCACTGCTATGACTGCTTCCTGTTTAAAGGTCTCTTCCGTTGAGTCGTTTGTTTTCAGTGAGTATTTCTTTGACGCAAGCAATGCCTATCTTATGTATATGTTTCTCTATAATTTGTTTACTATATAGACCGCCCACTCTCCCCACCTAATATAAGTTACTCTAGTTTGTTTATTGAAAGATTCCCCACATTGGTCTGTGAATACATAAAAGAAGAAAAGAAAGCAGTGAAAGAGAGAGACACACAGAGAGAGACAGAGAGACACAGATAAAGACACAGAGAGAGAGACACACACAGAGAGACACAGAGAGAGACAGAGAGAGAGAGACACACAGAGAGAGACAGAGAGACACAGAGAAAGACACAGAGAGAGAGACACACACAGAGAGACACAGAGAGAGACAGAGAGAGAGAGACACACAGAGAGAGACAGAGAGACACAGAGAAAGACACAGAGAGAGAGAGACACACAGAGAGACACAGAGAGACACAGAGAGAGACAGAGAGAGAGAGACACACAGAGAGAGACAGAGAGACACAGAGAAAGACACAGAGAGAGAGACACACAGAGAGAGACAGAGAGACACAGAGAAAGACAGAGAGAGAGACACACACACAGAGAGAGACAGAGAGACAGAGAAAGACAGAGAGAGAGAGAGACACAGAGAAAGACACAGAGAGAGAAACAGAGAGAGAGAGAGCGCAGGGCCCCCTGGCTCTGGTCTCTGATTGGTGAATTGGCCCCAGACAGCCAAGGTTAATTGCATTTTAAGACTGAACCAGATGAGGAATTATGAATGTCAGTCTCTCTGACCTCGCTGCATTGTGCCAGGCCTCCAACACACACAAACACACGTCCTCAGAATGAGGACGAAAGGCATTTAGTGTCTAATTGGCTGTCTGAGGAGTGTGTTATTGTGTGGAGTGGGGCAGCAATGTCTCTCTGAGGGCTCATTGTATAGACACAAAGTGCACAGGCCCATTATTCACCCTCACATACACCCTCAGCCCCTGGTACCTGTGTCACCTGACCAGGCCTAACATACTTTTGAGCTGGACTACACTTCTGATAAACCTGGTAGGGTTAGGGTTGTGGGTTAGTGAAAGAAAGCAGAGAAAGAGCTTCTCAGAGTAAATCAACAATTGCTTTTATTTTGATGGAAATCTCCCTTGCTAACATCTTACCACAGGGTATGCATGCTCAAGTTGGTTTGGGTTTGGAAAATAATTATCTGATAAAAAGTGGCATCTTGTCAGAGGACATAAGACATGTTATAATGTAGTCCCTCACGCCATTCATCCATGTAGCATCACATCAGGTCGTGTATAGTGTACAGTCAGGCAGACAGGCCCAGGGGGTGTGTGACAGTATGACTCAGGTTCTCTGTAGGTTAGTCCAGGGTCAGATAAGGGTGCAGGTATCAGGGTATATTTAGCTTCTGAACAGTGAACTGAGACCTGGAGACGGAAATAGCCTCAGAATGGAGGGATTCTGCACACTTGCTTGTGGGGATCGCATCAAAGGCCTGCATAAATATGAGGACTGTGCAAAAGTCTAGCCATTGTATGCAGTTAAAGGTATAGTTCACCCAAATTACAACACTACGCAACCTGTAAGCAGTCTATGGACAAGGTTTGACAGCAATCCATGTTTCCCTTGGCACTGTTTCCAAATGCATTTGTGGCACAAATCCCATCCAAGTCATGGTACCGATAGGCCTATTAGCATTTTTTTAGTCTGCTTTAATCAAAGCAAATTGTATTGGTCACATACACATATTTAGCAGATGTTATTGCGGTTGTAGCGAAACGCTTGTGTTCCTAGCTCCAACAGTGCAGTAATATCTAACAATTCACAACAATACACACACATCTAAAAGTAAAAGAATGGAATTAAGAAATATATAAATATGGCATTGACTAAAATACAGTAGAATACAGTATATACATATGAAATTAGTAAAACAGTATGTAAACATTATTAAAGTGACTAGTGTTCCATTATAAAAGTGACCAGTGATTCCATGTCTATGTACACAGGGCAGCAGCCTCTAAGGTGCAGGGTTGAGTAGCCGGGTGGTAGCCGGCTAGTGATGGCTATCTAACAGTCTGTTGACCTTGAGATAGAAGCTGTTTTTCAGCTTTGATGCACCTGTTCTGACCTCGCCTTCTGGATGATAGCGGGGTGGACAGGCCGTGGCTTGCGTGGTTGATGTCCTTGATGATCTTTTTGTCCTTCCTGTGACATCGGGTGCTGTAGGTGTCCTGGAGGGCAGGCAGTGTGCCCCCGGTGATGTGTTGGGCAGACTGCACCACCCTCTGGAGAGCCCTGCAGTTGCGGGTGGTGCTGTTGCCGTAGTAGGCGGTGATCCAGCCCGACATGATGCTCTCAATTGTGCATCTGTAAAAGTTTGTGTGGGTCTTAGGGGCCAAGCCAAATTTTTCAGCCTTCTGAGGTTGAAGAGGAGCTGTTGCGCCTTCTTCACCACACTGTCTGTGTGGGTGGACCATTTCAGATCATCAGTGATGTGTACGCCGAGAAACGTAAAGCTTTTCACCTTCTCCACTGCGATCCCGTCGATGTGGATGGGTGGCGTGCTCCCTCTGCTGTCTCCTGAAGTCCACGATCAGCTCCTTCGTTTTGTTGAGGGAGATATTTTTCTGGCACCACTCCGCCAGGGCCCTCACCTCCTCCCTGTAGGCTGTCTCGTCATTGTTGGTAATCAGGCCTACTACTGTTGTGTCGTCTGCAAACTTGATGATTGAGTTGGAGGCATGCGTGGCAATGCAGTCATGGGTGAAAAGAGAGCGCAGGAGGGGGCTGAGCACACACCCTTGTGGGGCCCCTGTGTTGAGGATCAGCGTAGTGGAGGTGTTGTTTCCTACCTTCACCACCTGGGGTGGCCCGTCAGGAAGTCCAGGACCCAGTTGCACAGGGCGGGGTTCAGACCCAGGGCCTCAAGCTTAATGAGGTAAAATCTAGGAATTTGGGGAAGTAGCCATAATTCTGTAACCCTAACAATTCACCACATCTAAAAAAATATATCATGAGCTTAGTATTGGTACGTTTGAAAGATAAACCCACCCCCAAAAATAGCCTGTGTAACAAAAGTCACGTTGCCAATTTAGCAAACTACCGCTTCCTCATGATTCAGCTCACAACGAGGCTCGAACTCATGACCCCTGCCTTGCTAGCACACGTGACTGTCCTCCTTAACAACGTACAAACTTCTTGAGCTATCGAAAAGTATCTAATTCAATAGTGCCATTGGTGGAATTTCAAGCTAACTGTGGATTGAGATTATAGTCAATTCTTAACTCTGTTAGACTCACCCCTTCTAAACTCGCTATACAGCAAGTAACCCCACACTGCCTTGCTTGTGAGTGTGCCTGCCCTTCTTGACAATGTACTGACCGTTTGAGCCATCGAAAAATATCTAATTTGATAGCTCCACAAGTTAGCCGTGGAGTGAGTTTACGGTATGTTAAAAACATCACTGTACACTGTTGACACCAGTTAATGTTAAACTAACTGTCCATCTGTGTGTGTGTGTGTGTGTGTGTGTGTGTGTGTGTGTGTGTGTGTGTGTGTGTGTGTGTGGTGTGTGTGTGTGTGTGTGTGTCCACTGCCCACCCCCCCCTCCACAGAACCCAGCTGGCCGGGTCTGCGATTGGCAGTTGTGTGATTTATGAGTGGGGTGGAAGGAGTGTGCGAGCACCACGTCTGATGGGTTACATGCTTACCAGTGGAGATTTTAGCATGTACATCTTGGTGGGGTAAAATTAATAAAAAGTGGGATGCACTAAAAAGTGGGATACACTATAACGGTGACAAACGGTGCCCACAAACTGTTAGGGCCTACATAAAACTGTCCCAACAGCAGTCCCAACATCATACCACTGCTACACCTGGCTATCAGCGGAGCCTTGCCTGGCAGCGAAACAGTTCATTCAGCCTCATTTGCTTAAACAAATGTGGTTTCTAATGACAAATTGAGATGTACAAACTATGGCATAAGGAGACGACAAGCGGAAAAGAGACAATCTGTAATTTCGATTAAGACTTTAATGAGCGAGCTAGGAGGTACCTTAGTCAATATAACTATTTGTTTAAAACTCTTACAATATTCGATGATTACATTTATCTAGAACAGGTTATAGGCTACAGTTGAACAGTTAGAATATAAGGCAAAATTAAGAGGGGTAAATAGACCAGTCGGAGCTCGTTTATTCCCGACTTCCCAGTTGTCTTGAACTCACTGAAGTCAAGTTAACAGTTGTTTTGAGCGCGGCACAAATCACGCTTCATTGACAGCATGGCCAATGTTGAATGTTTATCATTTTAAACTTGGAAAAGAGACCCTTAATACCAGATTTGGGATCACACAGCCACTGTCACTGATTCCTTCCAAACCACTCGTTGAATTTGCTATTTCCAACTTGTTGTGCAATGTTTATGTCCAATGGCCGATGAGCACGGATAGGTTTTATCTATAATTTCTCTTCATTATTTATCTTCATATGACAAGGATTAAAAAGGATTTGCCAGTAGATTGTTGACTTGATTCATGATGATGACTGCTAGCTAAGATTGTGTGTAACGTCTGCTTCCAACTCCTGCTCTTAAACACGTAGATCCCCTGAACGCAGCTCACTCTCCAGCTCACACTGTCAAACAACGTAGATCCCCTGAACGCAGCTCACTCTCCAGCTCACACTGTCAAACAACGTAGATCCCCTGAACGCAGCTCACTCTCCAGCTCACACTCTCATACACATAGATCCACTGAACGCAGCTCACTCTCCAGCTCACACTCTCAAACACGTAGATCCCTTGAACGCAGCTCACTCTCCAGCTCACACTCTCATACACATAGATCCACTGAACGCAGCTCACTCTCCAGCTCACACTCTCAAACACGTAGATCCCCTGAACGCAGCTCACTCTCCAGCTCACACTGTCAAATAACGTAGATCCCCTGAACGCAGCTCACTCTCCAGCTCACACTGTCAAACAACGTAGATCCCCTGAACGCAGCTCACTTTCCAGCTCACACTCTCAAACACGTAGATCCCCTGAACGCAGCTAATTTTCCAGCTCACACTCTCATACACATAGATCCACTGAACGCAGCTCACTCTCCAGCTCACACTCTCAAACACGTAGATCCCTTGAACGCAGCTCACTCTCCAGCTCACACTCTCATACACATAGATCCACTGAACGCAGCTCACTCTCCAGCTCACAC
Source organism: Oncorhynchus clarkii lewisi (assembly GCF_045791955.1). Taxonomy (NCBI): domain Eukaryota; kingdom Metazoa; phylum Chordata; class Actinopteri; order Salmoniformes; family Salmonidae; genus Oncorhynchus; species Oncorhynchus clarkii. Next base: position 67,826,743 of record NC_092150.1, on the reverse strand, counting down.
TCTCAAACACGTAGATCCCCTGAACGCAGCTCACTCTCCAGCTCACACTGTCAAATAACGTAGATCCCCTGAACGCAGCTCACTCTCCAGCTCACACTGTCAAACAACGTAGATCCCCTGAACGCAGCTCACTTTCCAGCTCACACTCTCAAACACGTAGATCCCCTGAACGCAGCTAATTTTCCAGCTCACACTCTCAAACAACGTAGATCCCCTGAACGCAGCTCACTCTCCAGCTCACACTCTCATACACATAGATCCACTGAACGCAGCTCACTCTCCAGCTCACACTCTCAAACACGTAGATCCCCTGAACGCAGCTCACTCTCCAGCTCACACTCTCAAACACGTAGATCCCCTGAACGCAGCTCACTCTCCAGCTCACCTGAATTCTGATCACCTGTTCACACACCTGTATTTCATTATCAAACGCACACAAACACACATACACGTACACTCCCACACACACACAGACTCTCCCTGCCAACAACAGGTGCGGTACAAGGGGGCACTGTGGGTGGTTGGCCGCCCCTCATTAGCACGGGCATCACCTTTTAGCTGTGCCACTCTCTGCCTCCCTCGTACCACCAGTGGATGTGTGGTCGAGTGATGTGTGGCTGTGCATGTAGGAATGGACATGTTGTCGGAGTCACTCAGTCTGAGCAATGGAAGGAGAACAGTGATGCTCTTTATTCCCCAACTGTGCAGTGTGTCTGTGTATGTGTATGTGTATGTGTGTCTGTATAGTCATTACTGCTCTCCTAATGTGTGCTCTCCCAATGACTTTTGTTAACTTATGATCAAATACATTATAGTTTCTCTTTAGCGTCTTTGGAAACTGAACCTGCTGTCTTGTTCTGCTTTGACTCCAGGGGACAACCATAATAATAACTTATGCCATGTTAATGATATCTGAGTGAGTGACTAACAAAATCAATGGACTAACATACCAATCTAAAAATTGTTAGCTGACGGCTAATTGAGTGAATGTCAGTGACTGACATATCAGTGAGACATAAGAGAAAAACTGCTGATGCACAACTAGGGTTGGGCGATTTTTACGATAGCATCGTCTGTCAACGATGATTGACAGCCATCGTCAATGGTGACGACATTGTAATGTGACAGACGCTGGTGTAGCCTATTTGAACTTGACTGCCTCTGCACAGTACAGAATGTCGGGCAGCGCACAGCAGGCAGCACATGAATGACATTACTGGGTAATTTGCCTACTCGTATTTGCTATAGCAATAAATATGCTTCAGAATACCAGGGAGGAATGTAGCTAGACCGAGCAGAGAATTCCACCAAAGCAGCGCAAAATGTCCAGTCAGAAAATATTGTTTCTCTCTCTCAACAGATTCAAGGGCCTTATAGCCTATTCATTTATTTTCATAACGGACACTCCTTATTAACTATCTTGTGTCTATCAGTTTTTTAAAACATAGGCTATATTCCCTTCTCTCTCTCCGTGACTTTGGGCTAGACTACGCTTTCATCGTTTTATGCATGGCTTTCTCCCGATCAAACAATGAATTCATCTAACGGAGTTCCATCTGAAAAAGTTATTTGAATAGCTTAAAAATTGGGCAACACCTGGAGGGGGGTGGAGATCAGGTGAAACAGATCAGGGCGTGACAGTTATGAACAGTAGCCTATTTCTCAAATATTCTAATAGCCTAAGAAGGAGTTGTGGCGCTTTCAAAATAACAAGAATGAAAGTCAGAGTCTATAGGCCTCGGCATGGGCTATAACATATTCTCAATCACAGCTTTATGAGAGAGAGAACAAACAATAGGCCTATTAAGAAAGTAGCATGACGCAAATAAAGCAATTATTATCCAGAGACACTGACTGAGTTCCACATATTATTATTATTTTTCTTTTAATTTTATTTTTTTAATAAAGCAGCCTGGGGCCCTAAGCGACCGCTTATGATGCTTATGCCTGTAGTCGGCACTGCTGATGTCAGTCCCTTGCCGCCACGTGTTCCTACTGGTGATTAAACTAAGGAAGAGGGACACAAAGGAGGACAGGGATGCAGTGGATCCAGAAGAACTTTGGAAGGAAGGCTTCACGCTACACTATGACACTATCCACTTGTGCCGATCACCTTAGAGAAACATCATTGAAGGAGCTTCTGGAGGAGAGTGAGGAGCTTCAGACACCGCTCAACAGCTGTGGAGGCAGATATCACTCTCTCATTCATGACGACAGGGAGGAGCACTCTCAGGCCACAGAGAAGATGCTAGAGAAGATCCAGAACACGGTGAGGATGAATGGAGAAGAACACTGCACCAATTTGATATACGAGGAAGCACAGACAAAGAGAAGAGAAGAGTTGATGAAGAACATTGCATTAGGTGTAGCTAGGGATAACCAGTGCTGCAGTGGTAGTGGGAGGAGCAGCACTGGCCATAGCACTTGCCCCTACTCTTGCCGAACTTTGTAGTAGGAGTAGGAGCTATGATGTGGATGGGAGCAGGTTTTATGCCAGTCATTATGTTCATTACAAACTGTTTTAGAATGCAGATGGAAGGACAAAGCAGATGGATCAGAGCCGAACAGTCCTACTGTGAACTTTAAAATCACAATCAATTCATCAATCAATCCATCAATCCTCCACAAGTGACACTATTGACGTCAACGAGCATATCACAGGCAAGCCCTGAAAATCCATAAAGAAACTATCAAAGTACATCAGGTAAACCTGTAAGCGAAGGTAATCAGTTAATTTCACATTTCCAATAGAGGCTCAAACAAAGTTACTCAAGTAACTGCAACTGTAGTTTAATATAATGTGTTTGCAGGTGTATGCAAACGCAACATTCTTTTCTACATTTGTGTAAACGTAGACCAATCTAGCACATTAAAGGAATACTTAAAAAAAAAAAAAAATTGTTCACTCTTGATACAGCCCCCCCCACCCCCACACAAACACAGAGTCTATTATCTTAGCCATGACACCAAGAGGTTTCCAATCTCTTGACAAAGTTGCTGTACCAAGGTCACAACAAAGTGTGTGTGATTGGTGTCATTGCCTCAATAAAACATCTGTTTTATAAATGCATCCCTGTATTTGTGACTGTCCGATGTATAGTTTCACGTTTTGTTCTATTAGAGCACAAGCCCACTTCCTCCTTTAACAATAGCCTTAATCTCAGACACCCAGATCAAACATATTGCTTAATTGCATCAGATGCTACAGTAGTCTATCCACGAGAGATTACAATGGCCTAAAACAAGCCAAGGAAAATCCAGGGTGAGTGATGCAATTTGACAGGAAACATCCACTCACTGTTCTCACTGGACCTGAAAATAAGCATCACTATTCAAGTAATTTGGCTATAAGGGTGCAGTGTTGATCAGCTGTATTAAGGTAGAAAGAATGACGGAGGAGCATGGAGGAACATGATTTCATAAGCCTACAACATTTGTCTCTGTATCTACTAACAGTCCCCAGAATAATGTTAGTACAATGTATTACTAGTGTAGGAATTATGAGGGTCGTTCCACAAATCGAGTACATTTTGGTTAGTGCAACTCAAAATCATATAATTGATTCAGAGTCATTTAAAAGCACTCCACTTTTTCTGGAACATCCAAACAAGGGAAATCAAGATCCACCATTAGCATCAAGCTAAGATGATAGCACCACCTTGATTGTAACATTTGGATATAGGTGTCAAGAGAGACTGCGTGGTTGGGTGGGCTGGCAGAATTACATTTAGCATTTCCTTCCTGTCTCCTTTCTGATGGATGGTTTCTCTGCCTGTTCTGCAGAGACAGAGGGGGAGAGAGAGAGAATCCTCACAGTTCTACTTTGGAAAAGTTCTGCATATAAGCATGATTTCTTAATTTGCATGTAAGTCATGAAATTTTAAAAGTCATGCATTGGTGTCAATGGACAATTTGGGCAAAAGTTGAAGATGTGTTTCTTACCTTCATGCCTTGATAGCCTGGCTGACACGACGCAGTAGGACAGTGAGAGATGGTGTCAGCCAGATTACTTAATTTAGGGAGCGGGGGATACCTAGTCAGTTGCACAACTGAATGGATTCAACTGAAATATGTGTTCCCGCATTTAACCCAACCCTTCTGAATCAGAGAGGTGTGGGGGCTGCCTTAATCGACATCCACATCATCGGCGCACGGGGAGCAGTTGTTGTTAGGGGTTAAGTGCCTTGCTCAAGGGCAGAACGTCACATTTTCCACCTTGCCGGCATGGGGATTCCAACCAGCAACCTTTCCGTTACTGGCCAAATGCTCTTAACCGCGAGGCAGCAGCCTCTGTTCGATATTTTCCAGTTTATGTTTCCACGTCGCGCAAATGCTTTACGAGTCTTGATAACCCCGAGCAAATTATTTTGTCTTTATCCAAAAGCTTTCTGCCGGCTCGATAAATCAATCCGTTTTGTGAAGTGGTTAAAAAAAAGAAGTTTTATCTTAACTCATGTATTTGTATACCGCTGTTCCATCTGGAAATACAGACATCCCACCTTAACCTTCCAAGTACTTTACTTGATAAGTACGTCACTGGTTTCACTCCTCCATCCACCTACAACCATCTAGATACATTCACTAATACCAGAATACTTAACTGGGATCTGTTGGTATTAAAGATACCCAAATATAACTTGACGGTGGAACTGCTTTCAGAAATATATTGGAAGCAATTTAAAAACATTAACACCACTGAAAGCCCAGGCTCAGAGAAAGCAGATTATCTTTTAATAAAGATGCATGAATGTGGAGGCTTTGTAAATCTCTCTGTGTTTGTGGTGGGACCTTGTAGTTTAGGTCAGAGTCTTTGCTGTGTCTCACTGAGTCTGTAATGAATGTGACACAACTCGTGGAGAGCTAGGAGCTTGTTATTCGCTTGTATTCCTGTTGTTCATGCTGTCTGTGACCAGGTTGGGTTGATCTATTCTGTTCTCACAGACATTCAATCCTTTACAGCAGGATTACCCAAAAAAGAAACACCAGCAAATCAGTTTCAAGTGATTTAAATGTTTGGAAATCTGTTCTAAGGTATTCCCACGCATAATAGAGAGATATACACTGAGTGTACAAAACATTATGAACACCTGCTCTTTCCATGACACAGACTGACCAGGTGAATCCAGGTGAAAGCTATAATCCCTTATGGATGTCACTTGTTAAGTCCACTTCAATCAGTGTAGATCCGTCCGTCCGTCCGTCAGTCCGTCCGTCCGTCCGATAGCCTAACCATTTTTTATTTTTTTATTTTAAACTTTATTGGACTTATGTCATCATCACTAGATGGCAAGCAAATCAAACACTTTGGATAAAGCCATCTAGTTTATCCCCTGAATGTTAACTAACCATATTGACATGATCCGTCCGTCCGTCCGTCCGTGATGGCACACTGTGGTATTTCACCCAGTAGATATGGGAGTTTATCAAAATTGGGTTTGTTTTCAAATTCTTTGTGGATCTGTGTAATTTGAGGGAAATATGTGTCATACATTTGGCAGGAGGTTAGGAAGTGCCCTCAGTTTCCAACTCATTTTGTGGGCAGTGTGCACATAGCCTGTCTTCTCTTGAGAGCCAGGTCTGCCTATGGCGGCCTTTCTCAATAGCAAGGCTATGCTCACTGAGTCTGTACATAGTTAAAGCTTTCCTCAAGTTTGGGTCAGTCACAGTGGTCAGGTATTCTGCCACTGTGTACTCTCTGTTTACGGCCAAATAGCATTTTAGTTTGCTCCGTTTTTTTGTTAATTCTTTCCAATGTGTTAAGTAATTATCTTTTAGTGTTCTCATGATTTGGTTGAGTCTAATTGTGTCGCTGTCCTGGGGCTCGGTGGGGTCTGTTTGTGTTTGTGAACAGAGCCCCAGGACCAGCTTGCTTAGGGGACTCTTTTTCAGGTTCATCTCTCTGTAGGTGATGGCTTTGGTATTGAAGATTTGGGAATCACTTCCTTTTAGGTGGCTGTAGAATTTAACCGCTCTTTTCTGGATTGTGATAATTAGCGCTCATTATTATTTGGTGTTTTACTTTGTATACAGAGAATACTTTATGCAGAATTCTGCAATGCAGAGTCTCAATTTGGTGTTTGTCTCATTTTGTGAAATCTTGGTTGGTGAGCGGACCCCAGACCTCACAACCATAAAGGGCAATGTGTTCTATAACTGATTCAAGTATTTTTAGCCAGATCCTAATTGGTATCTCGAATTTGATGTGCCTTTTGATGGCATAGAAGGCCCTTCTTGCCTTGTCTCTCAGCTCATTCACAGCTTTATGGATTTACCTGTGGCGCTGATGTTTAGGCCGAGGTATGTATTAGAGGTCGACTATGTATTAGAGGTCGACCGATTAATCGGAATGGCCGATTAATTAGGGCCAATTTCAAGTTTTCATAACAATCGGTAAGCGACATTTTGGACACCGATTATGGCCGTTTACATTGCACTCCACGAGGAGACTGCGTGGCAGGCTGACTACCTGTTATGCGAGTGCAGCAAGGACTCAAGGTAAGGTGCTAGCTAGCATTAAACTAGCATGAATCTTTAAACTTATGTGGTGCCTGTTAATTTATCATTAAATCACAGCCTACTTCGCCAAACGGGTGATTTAACAAGCGCATTCGCGAAAAAAAGCACTGTCGTTGCACCAATGTGTACCTAACAATAAACATCAATGCCTTTCTTAAAATCAATACACAAGTATATATTTTTAAACCTGCATATTTAGTCAATATTGCCTTCTAACATAAATGTATTTTAACTAGGGAAATTGTGTCACTTCTCTTGCGTTCTGTGCAAGCAGAGTCAGGGTATATGCAGCAGTTTGGGCCGCCTGGCTCGTTGCGAACTGTGTGAAGACCATTTCTTCCTAACATTGACTGTAATTCATTTGGCAGAATCTTACATAATAATGACATAACATTGAAGGTTGTGCAATGTAACAGCAATATTTAGACTTATGGATGCCACCTGTTCGATAAAATACGGAACGGTTCCGTATTTCACTGAAAGAATAAACGTTTTGTTTTCGAAATGATAGTTTCCGTATTTGACCATATTAATGACCTAAGGCTCATATTTCTGTGTTTCATTATATTATAATTAAGTCTATGATTTGATAGAGCAGTCTGACTGAGCGGTGGTAGGCAGCAGCAGGCTCGTAAGCATTCATTCAAACAGCACTTTCCTGCATTTGCCAGCAGCTCTTCGCTGTGCTTCAAGCATTGCGCTGTTTATGACTTCAAGCCTATCATCTCCCGAGATTAGGCTGGCAATACTAAAGTACCTATTAGAACATCCAATAGTCAAAGGTATATGAAATACAAATGGTATAGAGAGAAATTGTCCTATAATAACTACAGCCTAAAACTTCTTACCTGGGAATATTCAAGACTCATGTTAAAAGGAACCTCCAGCTTTCATATGTTCTCATGTTCTGTGCAAGGAGCTTAAACGTTAGCTTTTTTACAGGGCACATATTGCATTTTTACTTTCTTCTCCAACACTTTGTTTTTGCATTATTTAAAGCAAATCGAACATGTTTTATTATTTATTTGAGACTAAATTGATTTTATTGATGTATTATATCAAGTTAAAATAAGTGTTCATTCAGTATTGTTGTAATTGTCATTATTACAAATAAATATATAAAAATCGGACGCTTCATCGATATCGGCTTTTTTTGGTCCTCCAATAATCGGTATTGGTGTTGAGAAATAATAATTGGTCGACCTCTAGTATGTATAGTTTTTTGCTCTAGGGCAATGGTGTCTAGATGGAATTTGTAGTTGTGGTCCTGGCGACTGGACCTTTTTTGGAACACCATTATTTTTGTCTTACTGAGAGGTACTGTCAGGGCCCAAGTCTGACAGAATCTGTGCAGAATATCTACAGTGCCTAGCGAAAGTATTCGGCCCCCTTGAACTTTGCGACCTTTTGCCACATTTCAGGCTTCAAACATAAAGATATAAAACTGTATTTTTTTGTGAAGGTGTGAAGAATCAACAACAAGTGGGACACAATCATGAAGTGGAACGACATTTATTGGATATTTCAAACTTTTTTAACAAATCAAAAACTGAAAAATTGAGCGTGCAAAATTATTCAGCCCCTTTACTTTCAGTGCAGCAAACTCTCTCCAGAAGTTCAGTAAGGATCTCTGAATGATCCAATGTTGACCTAAATGACTAATGATGATAAATACAATCCACCTGTGTGTAATCAAGTCTCCGTATAAATGCACCTGCACTGTGATAGTCTCAGAGGTCCGTTAAAAGCGCAGAGAGCATCATGAAGAACAAGGAACACACCAGGCAGGTCCGAGATACTGTTGTGAAGAAGTTTAAAGGCGGATTTGGATACAAAAAGATTTCCCAAGCTTTAAACATCCCAAGGAGCACTGTGCAAGCGATAATATTGAAATGGAAGGAGTATCAGACCACTGCAAATCTACCAAGACCTGGCCGTCCCTCTAAACTTTCAGCTCATACAAGGAGAAGACTGATCAGAGATGCAGCCAAGAGGCCCATGATCACTCTGGATGAACTGCAGAGATCTACAGCTGAGGTGGGAGACTCTGTCCATAGGACAACAATCAGTCGTATATTGCACAAATCTGGCCTTTATGGAAGAGTGGCAAGAAGAAAGACATTTCTTAGAGATATCCATAAAAAGTGTAGTTTAAAGTTTGCCACAAGCCACCTGGGAGACACACCAAACATGTGGAAGAAGGTGCTCTGGTCAGATGAAACCAAAATTGAACTTTTTGGCAACAATGCAAAACGTTATGTTTGGCGTAAAAGCAACACAGCTCATCACCCAGAACACACCATCCCCACTGTCAAACATGGTGGTGGCAGCATCATGGTTTGGGCCTGCTTTTCTTCAGCAGGGACAGGGAAGATGGTTAAAATTGATGGGAAGATGGATGGAGCCAAATACAGGACCATTCTGGAAGAAAACCTGATGGAGTCTGCATAAGACCTGAGACTGGGACGGAGATTTGTCTTCCAACAAGACAATGATCCAAAACATAAAGCAAAATCTACAATGGAAGGGTTCAAAAATAAACATATCCAGGTGTTAGAATGGCCAAGTCAAAGTCCAGACCTGAATCCAATCGAGAATCTGTGGAAAGAACTGAAAACTGCTGTTCACAAATGCTCTCCATCCAACCTCACTGAGCTCGAGCTGTTTTGCAAGGAGGAATGGGAAAAAATTTCAGTCTCTCGATGTGCAAAACTGATAGAGACATACCCCAAGCGACTTACAGCTGTAATCGCAGCAAAAGGTGGCGCTACAAAGTATTAACTTAAGGGGGCTGAATAATTTTGCACGCCCAATTTTTCAGTTTTTGATTTGTTAAAAAAGTTAGAAATATCCAATAAATGTCGTTCCACTTCATGATTGTGTCCCACTTGTTGTTGATTCTTCACAAAAAAATACAGTTTTATATCTTTATGTTTATGTATATTTATGTTTGAAGCCTGAAATGTGGCAAAAGGTCGCAAAGTTCAAGGGGGCCGAATACTTTTGCAAGGCACTGTAGGTGCTGCTGTAGGCCCTCCTTGGTCTCTCTCTTTCTCTTTCACTCTCATTTTCTCTCTCTCACTCTCTCCCTCTCGCGCACTCTCTCTGTCTCCCTCTCTCTGCAAATAAACATAAGTGATGACTTGTCTTCTGTTTGGTCTGACCAGATTAAACTCCCTGTTAGTGGAAGTAGACAAATAAACACTCTGCAGGATGATTCCACGATGCCAGATATATCTCCCTAGTAGTGCCATGCAGATTGGACGAGTGCATTGTAATCCTGTTAGCACTCTCTCACTGTCACGCCAGGCCCTGCCACGTCGGGAGGCAGCAGACACACACACCAACATTTATGCCACATACACGGACACACAACGTATGCAGTTTCACTAACGTCTAATCATTTATTAATCTCCAGACTAGGGAACATGTCAGAGAAAGTTCAGCGTGTGCAAACATTCACATTATTGCCTCCATGCCCCTGAGTGTGTGTGTGTTCATGTGTGTGTGTGTTCATGTGTGTGTGCATGCCTGTGTATGTGTGTGTTTGCTTAGTAACCCAAACATCGCCCTCGTTATTCTATTCCTCAGAGGGCACGCTAAATAAAAATGTGATTCTACTTTTTTTTTCTTCACATTTTTAAACAGTACATTAATATTTTCCAATGGGGCAATACATTTGGGTTAGTTTTTTTTTTTTTCTTTTCTAATTTTGCATGCCCAATTTTTCAGTTTTTGATTTGTTAAAAAAGTTTGAAATATCCAATAAATGTCGTTCCACTTCATGATTGTGTCCCACTTGTTGTTGATTCTTCACAAAAAAAATACAGTTTTATATCTTTATGTTTGAAGCCTGAAATGTGGCAAAAGGTCGCAAAGTTCAAGGGGGCCGAATACTTTCGCAAGGCACTGTATGTACAGCAAAATAGTTAGCTAGCTCTCTGCTTGTCTAGCTAGCTAGCTGCTTAGCTGAGCACAGAATGTTACTGCACTGTTCTTTGAATGGCTAAATGGATCCCATCACAAGACTTTGGCTAAATTTTACATGTTGAATCTTGAATACTCCAGCCAACGACATTAGACGTTCTAAACCGTTCAGATCAAACAAAACGTTGCGTCGTGTCTCATCTGAACTGGGCTTTGTGGCTATGCTGTGCCAGTACAATTGAGTGAACTGAAGTAGCTACCTAGCTGCCCAATATCAACGTGGTTTTCGGACCACAGACATCAAAAATGTAACAAGATCAAGTAACGTTATGCACATTTGTTAGCTAGTTACATCCTGTTTGAGTTTCTGCTAATAGGATGGGAGGAGCAAAATGAAGTCGTGATCAGATTTGCCAAAAGGAGGGCTGAGGAGGGCCTTGTATGCATCGTGGAAGTTAGCAGTAGCAGTGGTCCAGTGTCTTGCCAGCGCGAGTGCTACAATCAATTTACTGATAGAATTTAGGTAGCCTTGTTCTCAAATTTGCCTTGTTAAAATCCCCAGCTACAATAAATGCAGCCTCAGGATATATGGTTTCCAGTTTGCATAGAGTCCATGGAAGTTCCTTGAGGGCCGTTGTGGTATCGGCTTGAGGGGGGATATGCACGGCTGTGACAATAACCGACGAGAATTCTCTTGGGAGATAATACGGTCAGAATTTGATTGTGAGGAATTATAGGTCAGGTGAACAAAAGGACTTGAGTTCCTGTATGTTGTTACAATTACACCATGAGTCGTTAATCATGAAACATTGTCAAAGTGTGGGTATAACTGGTGCATTGGAAGTCAGGCGCAGGAGAGCAGAGATGAGTGGACAAGGCACTTTACTGAGGCAATATATGAATAGAACGCAACCGTGTTACAAAAACAAATGCCCTCAGAACAGCTGAGGCATCACCAAGTACAAAATAACAAGGTACAAAGCACAGGCTATCAAAAAGCACGGGTGTAAAATAGAACCGGGCGCAAACCAGCCGGAAGAGTGCCAACCTGACAATAAACAATTACACACACAGACATGGGGGGAACAGAGGGTTAAATACATGACATGTAATGAGGGAATGAATACCAGGTGTGTGGGAAAACAAGACAAAACAAATGGAAAATGAAAGGTGGATCGGCGATGGCTAGAAGACCGGTGACGTCGACCGCCGAACGCCGCCCGAAAAAGGAGAGGGACCGACTAGGCGGAAGTCGTGACAAACATACTCCTCCACCCTTCTTCTTCCCGGCGAGATGTTTATTTCCGTCGGTGCGTCACACAAAGAATCCCGGTGGCTGTACCGACTCCGACATCATATCCCGAGAGAGCCATGTTCCTGTGAAACAGAGTATGGTACAATCCCTGATGTCTCTCTGGAAAGCAACCCTTGCCCTAATTTCGCCTACCTTGTTATCTAGAGACTGGACAATAGTAAATAAACTCGGAAATGTTGGGTGGTGTGCGCTCCCGAAGTATGACCAGAATGCCACTCCGTCTCCCTCTTCTGCGGCGACATTATTTTGGGTCAGCCTCTGGAATCAGTTCAAATGCCTTGGGTGGTTCGGACAAATGAACCGCTTTGTGAAAGTCGTATTCCTGGTCGTAGTGCTGTTGACGTTGCTCTAATATCCAATAGTTCTTCCCCACTTAAGATTTTCTGGGCTCAAACAAACACATTGGATGACCACTAGCCACTTATTGGAGCTTTTGAACATTAAACAAATAGTCAGTGCCATGGAGTCAGAGTCAGTTGTTTGTCCCTGCCTGTTGTTGTGTTCTTATCTCATTGGCTCAGCCAATGAGATAAGACACAGCATCGCAGGGGACAGAGAGAGTGACGCCAGAGAGAGACCGACATAGCACCCATCGGACACACATCAATGGATGCACACACAAACATACACAGACTGCCCTGACACAACGGGGGGGGGGGGGGGGGGGAGCGAGAGAGCGAGAGAGAGAGAGATCTCATCTCTTGGTAGTAGTACTGAAAAAAGTTGACTACTTTATCACTGACCTCAACCCAGAGTCTCTCAGAGCGTTCACAGTCAGCCAACTGACACCCCTATCAGATAGCATGGGCAGAGGGTAAGTGGAGGAAATCTTTTCTAATATTTCATGGCCAGGTAAGGTGTATAACGCGCGCATGATGGAGTGACAGTCAACTGATGAGTAACGGGCTGTCTTTGCTCCCAGTCTGTACTGCAGGGATCAGCCGCGGGCCGGCTAGATTCAGGCAGTGGACAACATTTTTCTTAGCGGATGGTCAGAGGATCGATGCTGGTAGACGAGAAGCAGGTACAGGGAGTGAATGTTTTAGTGAAAAACGGACATGAAACAGAACAGGAACAGCATATGGACAGGGGGAAAATAACGACATCAATGCTGACACAGGGAACAAACGGTGGAGCACACAGATATAGAGGGGGTAATCAACAGGGTAATGGAGTCCTGGTGAGTCCAATATAGTACAGCTGCGCGTAATTATGGTGACAGGTGTGCGTAATGAAGGGCAGCCTGACACCCTCGAGCGCCATAGAGGGGGACACCTCAAACACTGCGATGCAGTCCCTTAGACCGCTGTGCCACTCGGGAGGGCTGATGTCACTTGTTCAATCCATAATCAGTGTAGATGAAGGGGAGGAGACAGGTTATAGAAGGATTTAAGTGCCTTTGAATGGGTTATGTTAGTAGGTGACAGGTGCACCTGTGTCGAGTGTGTCGAGAACTGCTGGGTTGTTGCTGGGTTTGCTGGGTTTGTCATCAAGACAAAGGGTGGCTACTTTGAAGAATATCAAATTTAAAATATATTTTGATTTGTTTAACACTTTTTTGGTTACTACATGATTCCATACTGTATGTGTTATTTCATTTTGATGTCTTCACTATTATTCTACAATGTAGAAAATATGTTTTTTTGTGTTTTTTTTTAAAAATGTTTATGAAATGCACATTGTTATATTTGGTAACATGTACATTTTTCCTTGCCTCCAACCCCATTTGATGCACTGAACGGATGTGTTTGAGCAAAGTCTACATAAACACTGAAAACACTCTGACGAAGGTCTTGAGGCAATTCCGGAAAGCTTAATAAAGAACAGTGATACTGGTAAGAGAAGTGTGTGGATTGATCTTTTCTGTCATGTCCAACAATAAAATAAATAGTTGCTCTGAAAACTTGGGGGGTCAAATTAAATAAACCGCAGGCCGCCAGTTGGGGAACCCTGCTGTACTGCAAGCAATGACTCGCACGCACACACACACACACACAAACGCGCTGCTTATAGCACTGCTGTTACCATTACTGCCACAGCGGTTTGTTGCCAGTGCCATTTTCCTAGGTCGATGGTCATAAGCACCACACATTAGATGCATGCATGCATGCACACACACACACACACACACACACACACACACACACACACACACACACACACACACACACACACACACACACACACACACACACACACACACACACTCTGCCTGTTGTCCTTGGTGTCGATTAACAACCCATCTCAGCCTGTCACAGTGGGGTGATGACCATTTTATTACATAAACACACCAGACTCACAAGGACCCGTTTTGTGTCGTTGAGCTGAAAATAAAATCTGGTATTGGCTTCGATACAGACAGGCCAGGCCCACGTTGCTTAGACTAAGTGCGCTGGCTGAGACAGAGGCGGGGGGCTGGTTGCACAGACCACTACATGGTGCTTGATAACAAACGCACACACAGACAGGCTGTCTGCGTGAGCGGAGCACTTTAAAAGCCACTTGTCCACATCTCAATAGAGAAGAAACATGAGTGACCGGAGCTAGAGAAGGACAGTAACAGCACAGTCAATGGAATACATTCTACTCCTGATATCTGAAGCAAGTGCATCAAATGTAGGTGAAATGGAATTGATAAGCAGAACACTTATCTGATGTGCACTTATCAGGGTCAACTGTACACGTTAAAACCAAAACATAATTTAATTCCAATAAAGCAAGAAGGGCTCCCTCTCTCCCAGGTTTCCTATAGTAAGTAAAGCCCAGTGTATCCGTTTAGCTGCTTATCTAAGGCCACACAAAGCCATCATCACCCCCAGGCAACAACACCTGCCTGCCAGTGTTGGTGGCAGGAATAATCTCTCTGTTGACCGTTGTCGGGAAACCCTTGATTAGATAAAGGAGAGTCACAAGCAAAGGCCTAGCCAGTCTTCTAACCAGTTATTGACAGACAACTGTTGTGTGGGGAAATGGAACATCTAGTGTTCAGTGGAACAACGGCACAGAGAGACTTTTGTGACCAGCAAGACTCTGCTGGGAACTGGCTGTTGTCAATGGAGTCTCTGGACAACACAGACAGACAAAGCTGTTTCTAGCTTCAAGAAAGAGTGTTTCAACTTTGCACACAACCATACACAAAAAATGTCAGTTTCGAGTACTTGTGTGGGCTACACACAAGAAATGCATACAGAAAAGATTAGAATTCATAGATGGGGGGGGGACCCACAAGCAATCACGTAAACAAAACAAACCAACGTAATAACACTTGGTGAATCAAACAACAAAGCTTCCATTGTCAGCAGAGCCCAGGTAGCCGTGAATAGGCTCCGCCACAAGGGTCAATGATTGTTTTCTGTCTTCTATTCACTCACTTCTCCCTTTTATTGCAGCTGGTGGGTTCTGCCTCCTGCACTCTGTTCTGTGTGTTTTGGTTTATTCAGGTGTACTCAGGAGGACTAAAACAATGAAGAGCTGTGTTGTGGTGAATGACAGAGAGCCATCCTATCTTCTCTCTTTATTCAGAACCAGCCTGAAACAATGGGCCCTCCCCCGGGGACTCTGGTACTGACTGGGGCTGGCCTGGCTATACCTTGACGAGAATACTGTAGCGCTGCCAGGACCTGATGTGAGGAGGCCCAGAACTAATCTGTGAGGGGCTTTGTTATAGAAATGTCTCTAATCTAAAACTTCTGCCTCCCCTGCAGCACCGCCTCACTGAGCAGCCAGACCCAGTCACACTGCTATGCTTCTATCACAGTCAGCAGTCAGCACAGAGAGGGGAGAGGGGAGAGATGGGGGGAAAGAGAGAGAGAGAGAGAGAGAGAGAGCAAGAGAGGGATGAGAGACAAAGAGAGAGAGGGGGGTAGATGGATGAGGTGGAGATGGAGAGAGAGCAGAAAAAGAGAGATATAGAGAGAGTGGGAGATAGATGAGCTGGAGATGGAGAGAGAGCAGAAAGAGCGAGAAATAGAGAGAGGGGGAGGTAGATGAGCTGGAGATGGAGAGAGAGCAGAAAGAGGGAGAAATAGAGAGAGGGCAGGTAGATGAGCTGGAGATGGAGAGAGAGCAGAAAGAGGGAGAAATAGAGAGAGGGGAGGTAGATGAGCTGGAGATGGAGAGAGAGCAGAAAGAGGGAGAAATAGAGTGAGGGGAGGTAGATGAGCTGGAGATGGAGAGAGAGCAGAAAGCGGGAGAAATAGAGAGAGGGGGAGGTAGATGAGCTGGAGATGGAGAGAGAGCAGAAAGAGGGAGAAATAGAGAGAGGGGGAGGTAGATGAGCTGGAGATGGAGAGAAAACAGAACGAGGGAGAAATAGAGAGGGGGGAGGTAGATGAGCTGGAGATGAGGAGAGAGCAGAAAGAGGGAGAAATAGAGAGAGGGGAGGTAGATGAACTGGAGATGGAGAAAGAGCAGAAAGAGGGAGAAATAGAGAGAGGGGAGGTAGATGAGCTGGAGATGGAGAGAGAGCAGAAAGGAAGAGAAATAGAGAGAGCTGAGAACATGGTGAGGTTGAGGTTCATATAAGGTAAGCAACTGAAGGTGTGACACTGATAATCTACAGTTGCCGAGGGAAGTGAGAGCGTGAGAGAAAGACAGGATTCACCAAGCGTGAGAACTTAATGGAGAAGGAAAGATAAAGAAAGAAATGGATCCCAGAAAATATAAGAGGGGGAAATCAAAAGAAAGAGAGAATCAATGTATTGTCCAACACAAATGCCAAGGATTAAAAAATAGTATGCCACAAACTGTCCCATAAGAGGCATTGTTGCACATACTGTAGGTGCCAGTCTGCCCATGTGAAGTGGAGACACTGAAGACACAGGGATAAAAAGCCATAGATGCATGTCTATCTATCTCTACATTTCTACTTCCATCCCTGGACACAGGAATACAAGCTGCGGCTCTGTCTGCATAGAGCTGTGTAACACACATGACCTAGTCGTATCAGGTCTCCAGTAAAAGCAGGTGGCTAGATGGAGCCTATTTCCTCTCCATCAGTCTCTGCTACGGGTAACTGCCAAAATAAAGGAAACACCAACATAAAGTATCTTCATAGGGCTTTGAGGCACCATGAGCCACAACAGCTTCAATGCACCTTGGCATAGATTCCACAAGTGGAACTCTATTGGAAGGATGCGGCACCATTCATTCATGACAAATTCCATAATTTGGTATTTTGTTGATGGTGGTGAAAAACACAGCCTCAGGGGCCGCTCCAGAATCTCCGGTAAGTGTTTCCTTTATTTTGGCAGTTGCCTGTTTGTTTCTGAGGGAGAGAGGAGTGGCTGCAGAACTTATTTTGCCACACTAATACTAGGACATGGGGAGGCGTCTCACACCAGCTCAAACCAGCTATCTCTCTCCTCACAGACAATCTCTGCAATGACGTCAAAGAGGCAGTGCACTTGCAGGCAAAGCTAGAGCAAGCTCAACTGTGTGCTTTCAGGGGCGTATCATGGTTAAAACTTTACAGCTCAGATCCACTTGCCTGTATTCATGTGTATATATATATATATATAGAGAGAGAGAGAGGGGGAGAGAGTACAAGAGAAGAGGGGGGAAAGAGAGAGGGGGAGAGAGCACAAGAGAAGAGGGGGGAGAGAGAACAAGAGAAGAGGGGGGAAAGAGAGAGGGGGAGAGAGCACAAGAGAAGAGGGGGGAAAGAGAGAGGGGGAGAGAGAGAGATGAGGCAGTGAAAGAGAGAGACAGAAGACTGCAGAGTGATCACCTGATTAATGAGAGGGCTGATGAAAGACTCATGTTGACGTCAATGGACTCAGCTCAGCAGCACACAATGTAGGGAGGAGGGGAGAGGTGGGAGAAAAGGGGGGAAGATGGGGCGATGAAGACAGGAGATGGAGAAAATAAGAGGAATAGAAAGAGAACAGAATAAAAGGAAAAAGAGAGACATCGGAGCATGCATCAACCTGATCAGGTCAACCAAACTGAATCAGTAACCGAAAGGTCGCTGGTTCTAATCCCCCAGCCAGCAAGGTGGAAGGTTCTGCCCTTGAGCAAGGTAATTAACCTTCAAAAACACTGGGTGCCGGTGACGTAGAAAATGATTAAGGAAGCCCCTTGCACCTCTGATTCAGAGGGGTTGGGTTAAATGCGGAACACCCATTTTGGTTGGATGTATTCAGTTGTGGAACTGACTAGATATCCCCTTTCCATTTTCAAAGACAGTAAAAAAAAATGGTAATACAAATACTGAGCTATATTGTATGAAATATTTTTTGAAAATTCGATGATTTTATACTAATTCAGTTGCTCAGAGATTTTGTTGAACAAGTAATATTTTTCCTCTCAAAAAGATAGGGGTCAAATCTTTTGGCACCCACTTTTCAATACCTCACCTTATGAGGACAACGGCATTGAGACTTTGAAACACATTTTCCAAATCCTTGATATCCTTCATCTGCATTTATGGACTGCCCTTTTCAGTTCAAACCACAGGATTTCAATTGGGTTCAAATCTCGGAGTCTGAGAGGGGGGCTGTAGCCTAGTGCGCTCTGGGAAGTCAAAAGCGTTTCCTTGGTTACTGGAGAGCACCAGCAGAGGGGGAAGTGTCTCAATGCACCAGGGCATCCGCTCTGAAATGTCATTGAAGATAGACAGCAGAGCAGAGCAAAGCAGACGGACGGTGCAGGATTAGGGCCAATTTCTCCTGGATTAGGGACTATTTATATGGGATTAGGTCCATTCCTCTGCTATGGGGTTTGAACAGTTTTCTGGTAGGGATTATTATATATCTCCATCTGAAATAGGTCAGGTGGATGGAGGAAGTGCCTGGAATACCATGGTAGTGGAGACCGAGACAAAGATACCGTTTAAACAGTCAGGCATGGAATAATGTGTAACACCACTCACAGCTGAGTATGGCAGATTTCATAACTCATGGACTCCAAGCATCATAGTATATTATAGCTGTCTGTCTGTCTGTTTGTGTTGTTAACCAGGAAGTAAAGTAACCTGATAGAATAACAGCAGAGTCCTGCCCAGTCTGGACTTAACATCAGAACTATAAATAGCAGCACAGCTAGCCTGTCAGGATTTTAACTGAGGAGCTTCTCCTCTCCTGAGCAGCACAGAGAGAGAGACAGCAGGGGAAGAAGAGTTTACAAAACACTGCACTCTTTATTTAACTAGGCAAGTCAGTTAAGAACAAATTCTTATTTACAAACCCAGATGACGCTGGTCCAATTGTGCGCCGCCCAAGGGAATCCCAATCCCGGCCACTTATGATCCAGCCTGGATTTGGACCAGGGTGTCTGCAGTGACACCCCTAGCACTGAGATGCAGTGCCTTAGACCACTGAACCAGGGTGTCTGCAGTGACACCCCTAGCACTGAGATGCAGTGCCTTAGACCACTGCGACACTCAGGAGCCCACAAATAATAGGTCTTTATGTAATATGTAATAAATCAAAGCAAATGACAAGGTTGGGATATATTGGGATTAAGCAGTTTCCTTAAATAAATGCAATGCGGCCAGGCAAATCGATTAAGTGCTGGGATTTGGTCGGTTTCTCTGCGAGGCGAGGGATTAAGGCTCTTGTGTAAGCCCCTGAATGAGTCAATATTTGACAGCTCTGGACTGGACCTCCCTGTGTTTGATCCTGTCTGAAGAGGTGAGGGACGGCAGAGGAGTGTGTGTTGGTGTGGTGGAAAACGGAGCAGGTTGAGCGTAACACAGTAATCCTGTTACCCAGAGATACACAGGCTAGAAATGGTTAAAAAAAAATGTTGTGTGTTAGCTTGCATTCAATTGCAACTTCCTGCTGCACACATCAAGCTTCCATTCCGCCTGTCACAGGGGGATTCATGGCTGAATTAAGATGAAATCGTCAACCCTGTTACGGTCAACCCTGCTACTTTATTTGGCACTTAATAAGCCCATACATAGTCATTTTAACCTCTTGAGATGGGAAAAAAGTGTTTTTGATAACGTTGAACATGTGCTCTTTATGACAGAATCTTCAAATTTGGTGAAATCCAAAGTATTTTTTGACCGTGTTACACTTCTCAAAAGGCACAGCACGACCGTTTGTGTGACAGCCAGGGACCAGTGACCTTTTGAACTACTATCTCCATTCTATTACAATGAACGTCAGTATCTGCTGCAGCACACATGATCGAGGTAACTCCAAACCACCAACACGACACATGGGCATTGTTTTCCACTAGCTCAGGCTCTTTTCCACTTAAAGTAGCTAGGCTACTTTTCAATTCGCTAGTCCCCAAAAAAATCTTCTGAGCCCTCTCCCGCTAGAATGAACGATATGCATCTTCTAGCCATATATTGATAGGACAGGTGCCTGTCAGTCACAAAGTGAGCGATGACAGGGAAACTGCTGGTTTGACCGTCTGCTGTCTGTCCGCCTCTCGGTACCTGGGTGTGTGTGTGTTGTGTGCGCTGTGGTAGCAGTTGGATTTCTTTAAATGGAGGGAGAAAGCATGAATTAGCATGTTCCAAATAATTTGGTGATGATAGTCAAAATCCTGTTTTCTAACAATTAACGGATTCCCGTGTGTATCAGAAAGGGTTCACCACCCAAAGGACGTCCAGTCAACTTGACACAACTGTGTGAAGCAATGGAGATAACATGGACCAGCATCCTTGTGGAACCCTTTCGACACCTTGTACAGTCCATGCCCCGAAAATATGAGGCTGTTCTGAGGGCAAAATGGGGTGCAACTCAATATTAGGAAGGTGTTCCTAATGTTTTGTACACTCTGTGAATGTCCATGGTACTGCATCGGCACTAAAGATCACATTTGTATTTTTGATATGAAGTCCATCAGGACTTTCCAGACAGTGGCGTTAAAGTGAGTGACTCGTCAGTAGCTTACTGTATTGCATCGGTAAGAGGGCTGTTCCTTTGGCTCCCTAATTTGCATACTGGTAGGAGTTTTGGTGATTATCTGCCCATAAGTTAGAAAAACGTTCAATGAATATGGTGAATCCTCCTCACTGCAGGAACAATAGGTAGGCTCGTGGAGAGAGCCTCACTCTGGTGCAAAATATGATAAAAGAAAACTGATTTAGTTGTTTTGAAAGCTCATTTCAAAGATATTGATGTAGGTGTCGACAATGGAGTAGTCAACTGCTGTTTTCTGTGTAGCAAAGCCCAGGTTTAACACCTGCTACATTCTTCAATCATACCAAGCCAGTGGTTAGTCAGTCATACCAAGCCCATGGTTAGTCAGTCATACGAACCCCGTGGTTAGTCAGTCATACCAAGCCAGTGGTTAGTCAGTCATACCAAGCCCATGGTTAGTCAGTCATACCAAGCCCGTGGTTAGTCAGTCATACCAAGCCAGTGGTTAGTCAGTCATACCAAGCCAGTGGTTAGTCAGTCATACCAAGCCCATGGTTAGTCAGTCATACCAACCCCGTGGTTAGTCAGTCATACCAACCCCGTGGTTAGTCAGTCATACCAAGCCTGTGGTTAGTCAGTCATACCAAGCCCGTGGTTAGTCAGTCATACCAAGCCTGTGGTTAGTCAGTCATACCAAGCCGGTGGTTAGTCAGTACCAACCCCGTGGTTAGTCCATACCAAGCCCGTGGTTAGTCAGTCATACCAAGCCCGTGGTTAGTCAGTCATACCAAGCCCGTGGTTAGTCAGTCATACCAAGCCAGTGGTTAGTCAGTCATACCAAGCCCATGGTTAGTCAGTCATACCAACCCCGTGGTTAGTCAGTCATACCAACCCTGTGGTTAGTCAGTCATACCAAGCCTGTGGTTAGTCAGTCATACCAAGCCCGTGGTTAGTCAGTCATACCAAGCCTGTGGTTAGTCAGTCATACCAAGCCCGTGGTTAGTCAGTCATACCAACCCCGTGGTTAGTCAGTCATACCAAGCCTGTGGTTAGTCAGTCATACCAAGCCCGTGGTTAGTCAGTCATACCAAGCCCGTGGTTAGTCAGTCATACCAACCCCGTGGTTAGTCAGTCATACCAAGCCCGTGGTTAGTCAGTCATACCAAGCCCGTGGTTAGTCAGTCATACCAAGCCCGCGGTTAGTCAGTCATACCAAGCCTGTGGTTAGTCAGCAGAATCTTACAGGTTTCTTTAAAGGCCCAGTACAGTCAGAATTATATGTTTCCTGTGTTTTATTTCATATTGTGCAGCTGATGGAACTAACACTGTAAAAGTATGAAAAAAACATCAGTCCAACCCTACTGGAGCCACGTTTCTCCCTCCTGCTACCCCTTGGCCTGCACGTACACCTTGGTCCACATGCCTCTCCTCATCCCCTATCTGTCTGTCAGCCTGCCAGGAAGGTTACTGTGGTCTTTGTTTACACAACTTTATCTAACTTTATCTTCACTCAACACTACACACACCTAACAGGTCCACAGCTATACCACACATGACCCAGGGACCAGGAGTCCCCACAAGGATAGTAAAACTAGCTAAATTCAAACAAGTGGGGACATTTTGCTGGTCCCCACAAGGAAAAAGGCTATTTTAGGCTTAGGGGTTAGGTTTAGGCTCAGGGTTACAATTAGGGTTAGGAGTTAAGGATAGGGTTTTCGTATTACGTTTAGGGCTAAATTAAGGGTTAGGTTTAGGGGTTAGGGAAAGTAGGATTTTCAATGGGAATCAATTGTTTGGTCACCACAGTAATAGTAAAACAAACGTGTGTGTGCGTGTGTGGTCGGGGGGGTGTCGGAGGCTGCTTTTCCATTACGAAAGGACGATATAATGCTGCAGGATGGTTCTGTCAATACACATGAATGTGAGAGAGGGAGAGAGGAGAGAGAAAGGGGGTGAGAGATAGAGCAGTGAAATAAGAAGGAGAGATGGAGAGGAGAGAGGCAAACACATTCTACCCTAAAGTGTACCTGGTTAGTATACAGTCACACAATATCTCCATGTAACCTCCATGTAATAAACTGCCCTTTGCCTCAGCTTGACTGGTGTTCTGGTCATTGTATGTATTCCCATAGAGATAAGTACTAGTCATATCTATGTGTATTCCATGGAGATAAATGAGTTGGCTGTATTCCATGAAGCCTCTGTTGTTAACAATGGACAAATAGCCGCGTTTGACCACTGGGTGGCTCAGATACTAGGACCAAGAGGAGGAGATGTGATACAGTATGAACACAAAAGCACCCCTGTGAAATAACGTCAGCATTAGAGCCATGCATTATTCCTCATCATTTCATCCTTAATAGAAAATGTAAGTAAAAGTGAAAGTCACCCAGTAAAATACTAATTGAGTAAAAGTATAAAAGTATCTGGTTTAAAATATACTTAAATACAAGTAAATACTATACATACAATTCCTTATATTAAGCAAACCAGGCACCCCCCCCCAAATTTTTTTTTACCGACAGCTAGGGGCAAACTCCAACACTCAGACATCACAAACGCAGTATTTGTGTTTAGTAAGTCCGCCAGATCAGAGGCAGTAGGGATGACAACGCGTTATATGGATAGGTGAGTGAATTGGACCATATTTAAAAATATATATATATATTTCACCTTTATTTAACCAGGTAGGCCAGTTGAGAACAAGTTCTCATTTACAACTGCGACCTGGCCAAGATAAAGCAAAGCCGTGCGACAAAAACAACAACACAGAGTTACACATAAACAAACGTACAGTCAATAACACAATAGAAAAAAATCTATATACAGTGTGTGCAAATGTAGTAAGTTTGGTTGAGCATTCAAAATGCAACGAGTACTTTTGAGTGTCAGGGAAAATGTATGGGAGTAAAACGTACATACAGTGCCTTCAGAAAGTATTCACATCCCTTGACTTGATTAAATGTCGATTTTGTGTCACTGGCATACACACAATACCCCGTAACGTCAAAGTGGAATTATGTTTTTTACATTTTTTACAAATGAATTAAAAATGAAAAGCTGAAACATCTTGAGTCAATAACTATTCAACCGTTTGTTATGGCAATGTCAAAATGTACTTCAAAATGTATGTCAAGACCTGAAAATGATTGTCTAGAAATGATAAACAACCAATTTGACGGAGCTTGAATCATTTTTAAAGAATAATGGCCAAATGTTGCACAATCCAGGTGTGGAAAGCTCTTAGAGACTTACCCAGAAAGACTCACAGCTGTAATCCTGCCAAAGGTGCATCTACAAATTATGGACTCAGGGGTGTGAATACTTATGTAAATTAGGTATTTCTGTATTTCATTTTCAATGCATTTGCAAACATTTCTAAAAACATGTTTTCACTTTGTCATTATGGGGTATTGTGTGTAGATGGGTGATAAAAAATAATATCTCATCCATTTTGAATTCAGGCTGTAACAACAAATTGTGGAATAAATGAAGGGGTATGAATACTTTCTGAAAGCACTATATTTTCGTTAGGAATGTAGTGGAGTAAAAGTAAAAGCTGTCAAATAGGAATGGTAAAGTCAACTACAGACACCCCCCAAAACTACTTAAGTAGTACTTCAAAGTATGTTTACACGCAACTTTACACCACGGGGTACCACTGATATGATCCAACGATCATACTGCAGAATGTTATTTGAATCCTTTCCCAGAGCCCTGTGTGTCTCTTGATTTTAGGGAGCATGGTGTGGAATGTAAATCAGTGACAACGTGCAGGGTTTCATCAGACGCCTGATAGCTCAGTTCCATAGCAGTAATACGTCTGTCATATTAACTGTGTGACTGCGTCTCTGTAACAAGCTTCCCAAATCAGAGTCTGCAGCGGTGTGATTCACGCCTCGGACAAAACGCTGTCTGTCTGTGTTGTTCAGTTAGACAAACAGTTTTGGCACCTCATCATTTTCTATTTGCGTCACTGCATTGCCCCACTAGTTCAGGATGAGAGAGACAAGCCGTACTCAGCGTGAAAAGAATATCTGCCTTTTTTGACATTTTGTGTATGTGAGCGAGAGTGTGTGTTTGGGGGGCAGTGATGTCATAACTGGAAGAGGGAGCGAGGGGAGGGGAGGCTAGTGGGCTGACTTCTCCCTCGGCGTCTCTGCTTCCCCAGCCAGCCCAGAGTAACACCCAGCCTGCCTCACTGCTAGAGACTACTACACAGTGGGCTCTTCAGAGCACAACACACTCTCACACAAACACACCGGCGAAAACACACACACAGGTGCTCCGGACCAGCTGTCCTTTGTAAAGCGAGCAGTAGATTCCAGCAGTTTTTTTTATCTGTCTGAACGGTGCAGAGAGGAGTGAGAATGCCTTCACGAAGCCTAGACTGTGATATCTCTGTCCTCATCGCCTGTGTGGTGGACGTTGAGGTGTTCACCAGTCAGGAGGTCAAGGTAGGACAAAATACACATACACACTCTTAGAAGGCAGCACAGCACATACTTCACACACACTTCAGAAGACAGGTTTAGAATTTGAGTTTGTGTTCTATGGGTTTGTCTAGGCTTCTTAAAAAACTATATTCAGCTGTATGCATTCTGTATGTACTCATCTTTATGCGTTCTGTATGTACTCAGCTGTATGCATTCTGTATGTACTCATCTGTATGCATTCTGTATGTATTCATCTGTATGCATTTTGTATGTACTCAGCTGTATGCATTCTGTATGTACTCATCTGTATGCATTCTGTATCTACTCAACTGTATGCATTCTGTATGTACTCAGCTGTATGCATTATGTATGTACTCAGCTGTATGCATTCTGTATGTACTCATCTGTATGCATTCTGTATGTATTCATCTGTATGCATTCTGTATGTATTCATCTGTATGCATTCTGTATGTACTCAGCTGTATGCATCCTGTATGTAATCAGCTGTATACATTCTGTATGTACTCATCTGTATGCAGACTTTTGTGCTTTAAGTCTAAGACTGCTGTAAAACTACTCTCAGGTTGTGTCTAAGACAGTGTTGTACAGTACTATTGTTTTGTCCCATCACCAGACGGCTAGAAGATAAGACACCATGTCAATGTAAAGTAGTATTGATCCCATATTCATAGCACGCAATGACAACATCAAGCTTGTGACTCTACAAACTGGTTTGATGTATTTGCAGTTTGTTTTGGTTGTGATGAGTACATATAGAATGCATACAGAATATGGGACCAAATACTTAACTTTTGTCTACATTGATACACTATAAGTAAATTAGCCCAAATACTTTAAAGGCATACTGCGATATTTGGGCCATTTTTATATGTCTACTTTTTATGTCTCCCGAGTGGCGCAGCAGTCTATGTCACTGCATTGCAGTGCTAGAGGTGTCGCTACAGACCCAGGTTCGATCCCGGGTTCTATCACAACTGGCCGTGATCGGGAGTCCCATAGGGCGGCGCACAATTGGCCCAGCATCGTCTGGGTTTGGCCAGGGTAGGCTGTCATTGTAAATAAGCATTTGCTCTTAACTGACTTGTGTAATTAAATCAAGGTTAAAACATTTTTTTTTAAGTAAAGTATGAAGGAAGTTAGAGGTATTTCCACAAGCCAATGTTAACGCAATGAATGGAAGTCTACAGGTACGCTAGCATATGGAGGGGAGTGTGTGCACAACAAAGCTTTGACATATTATACATATATAGTATTGTCTGAATGCACTGTATGAAGTCGGTTTTAATTTGACTTCTAACACAGGGAACTCAGTCGGGGTCTCCTTACTGTTGAGAGTTAGAATAATAGAATACACAAGGTGACATTTCGAAATCTGGTTGTGCATCAGCAGTCACTCGGTTAGCACGTCAGTGTTTGTTTTTTTGATTGGTAAGTTAGTCTAGTGACCAGCTATCTGACCATGGTAATTGATCCTCAGTTATCATAATAAAAACTGCCAACATGGCAAAATTCGTAGAATTGTATGAAATTAGTTATAAAATTGCTAAATCTTCTCTAACATGGCAAAATGTGTAGAATTGCAGTAAATTTACTTTGAAACTATTTTTTTCTCTTCACTGTCACAAGGTCGGCCGTTAAAATATTTTACACGAGCCATTGCGGCCCCTCGGGATGAGTTCTGTTTTTTGTGTTTTTTTTTGTGGCCCCCACCCCCATCAAAGTTGCCAATCCCTGATCTAACACATCAGCCTTTTTACTATTACTTTGATTCGATATGTGTCGGGAAAATGATGGTTTTAGGATGAAGTGTGTTGGATTGCACTGCAAGATGCTGCAGCTTTGTTCTCCTTTTTCTCAACTGTTCATCATTTACTTGCATAAGACGCAAACACAAACACGTGTCTGTAAGTGGAGCGTACGTCATCGCACCACACTCACAATCCATTCATAAAACCCCCCTGATGTGCTGCTCCAATGCATCACACCTTGGACAGACTGAATCTCACTGGGGAGCCCGAACTCACACACACACACACACACACACTAACAGAGATCTAACTACACTACACACAGCCTCGCACAAATCTACATTATCTACACACAGCTCACATACTTGGGTCTCTGGGTGAACAAATTAATTCTGTGAAAATGGGGATGAAATGTTAAGATTCCATGTACCAAATCTGGGTGAAAAAAACAACAGACTGCAGTTATTGGATTACAGTGCATTGACCCAAAAATAGGAAAGGAGGATCAGTCTGAGTAATCATTAATCCTCCCATCACATCCACATGTTTAATGTTTAATTAATCACTGTCTACTGCTTGGCTGCTCTGGTCTGGCTGCCATCCTCTCCACCATCTTCATTCTAGAATATAGAAGATTCTGGAATTTAGACTATCCTCTGATAGAAGATGAGGCAGTGAGAGAAGAGATGAGGTTATGATTTGAGTGAGGGTTAACGCTTGGCTGGCACTAGGTGTAATGAATAGCTAATGTTCAGACTTGGTGATTGGTCAGATGGACAGATGAACAGAGAGACTGATGGAGGGACAGATAGACAGACATACATTTGTTATTATACATTTTGCCAGGCTTCCATATTCCTGCTGCCACAAAAACAAATGAATATGGAGTGATGTACAGTCGTGGCCAAAAGTTTTGACACAAATATTCATTTCCACAAAGTTTGCTGCTTCAGTGTCTTTAGATATTTTTGTCAGATGTTACTATGGAATACTGAAGTATAATTACAAGCATTTCATAAGTGTCAAAGGCTTTTATTGACAATTACATGAAGTTGATGCAAAGAGTCAATATTTGCAATGTTGACCCTTCTTTTTCAAGATCTCTGCAATCCGCCCTGGAATGCTGTCAATTAACTTCTGGGCCACATCCTGACTGATGGCAGCCCATTCTTGCATAATCAATGCTTGGAGTTTGTCAGAATTTCTGGGTTTTTGTTTGTCCACCCGCCTCTTGAGGATTGACCACAAGTTCTCAATGGGATTAAGGTCTGGGGAGTTTCCTGGCCATGGACCCAAAATATCAATGTTTTGTTCCCCGAGCCACTTAGTTATCACTTTTGCCTTATGGCAAGGTGCTCCATCATGCTGGAAAAGGCATTGTTCGTCACCAAACAGTTCCTGGATGGTTGGGAGAAGTTGCTCTCGGAGGATGTGTTGGTACCGTTCTTTATTCATGGCTGTGTTCTTAGGCAAAATTATGAGTGAGGCCACTCCCTTGGCTGAGAAGCAACCCCACACATGAATGGTCTCAGGATGCTTTACTGTTGGCATGACACAGGACTGAAGGTAGCGCTCACCTTGTCTTCTCCGGACAAGCTTTTTTCCGGATGCCCCAAACAATCAGAAAGGGGATTCATCAGAGAAAATGACTTTACCCCAGTCCTCAGCAGTTCAATCCCTGTACCTTTTGCAGAATATCAGTCTGTCCCTGATGTTTTTCCTGGAGAGAGGTGGCTTCTTTGCTGCCCTTCTTGACACCAGGCCATCCTCCAAAAGTCTTCACCTCACTGTGTGTGCAGATCCACTCACACATGCCTGCAGCCATTCCTGAGCAAGCTCTGTACTGGTGGTGCCCCGCATATGAATCAACTTTAGGAGACGGTCTTGGCGCTTGCTGGACTTTCTTGGGCGTCCTGTGCGATCTTACTGGCAGCAATATCCTTGCCTGTGAAGCTCTTTTTGTGCAAAGCAATGATGATGGCACGTGTTTCCTTGCAGGTAACCATGATTGACAGAGGAAGAACAATGATTCCAAGCACCACCTTCCTTTTAAAGCTTCCAGTCTGTTATTCGAACTCAATCACTATGACAGAGTGATCTCCAGCCTTGTCCTCGTCAACACTCACACCTGTGTTAACGAGAGAATCACTGACATGATGTCAGCTGGTCCTTTTGTGGCAGGGCTGAAATGCAGTGGAAATGTTTTTGGGGGATTCAGTTCATTTGCATGACATTTGCAATTCATCTGATCACTCTTCATAACATTCTGGAGTATATGCAAATTGCCATCATACCAACTGAGGCAGCAGACTTAATATTTGTTTCATTCTCAAAACTTTTGGCCACGACTGTAAGCTGCCCAGTGACGCGAGCCTACCTGATCGGCTAAATGCGTTTTATGCTCACTTCTAGACAAGCAACACTGAAGCATGCATGAGCGCACCAGCTGTTCCAGACGACTGTGTGATCACGCTCTCCGTAGCCGATATGAGCAAGACCTTTTAACAGGTCAACTTTCACAAGCCCACAGGGCCAGACGGATTTCCAGGACGTGTACTCAGAGCATGCGCAAGTGTCTTCACTGACATTTTCAACCTCTCCCTGACCGAGTCTGTAATACCTACATGTTTCAAGCAGATCACCATAGTCCCTGTGCCCAAGAAAGCAAAGGTAACCTGCCTAAATGACTACTACCCTCACCCTCACGTCGGTAGCTATGAAGGCAGGTCATGACTCACATCAAAACCATCATCCCGGAAACCCTAGACCCACTCCAATTTGTATACCGCCCCAACAGATCCACAGATGATGCAATCTCAATCACACTCCACACTGCCCTTTCCCACCTGGACTAAAGGAACACCTATGTGAAAATGCTGTTCATTGACTACAGCTCAGCATTCAACACCGCAGTGCCCACAAAGCTCATCACTAAGCTAAGGACCCTGAGACTAAACACCTCCCTCTGCAACTGTCATCCTGGAGTTCCTGACGGGCCGCCCCCAGGTGGTAAGGGTAGGCAACAACACATCTGCCACGCTGATCCTCATCACAGGGGCTCCTCAGGGGTGCATGCTTAGTCCCCTCCTGTACTCCCTGTTCACCTACGACTGCATGGCCAAGCATGACTCCAACATCATCATTAAGCTTGCTGACGGCTTCTACCCCCAATCCATAAGACTGCTGAATAATTAATCAAATGGCCACATGGACTATTTGCATTGACCATTGACACCCCCCCTTTGTTTTTACACTACTGCTACTGTATACCGGTACCCCCTGACTCCCGAGTGGTGCCGTGGTCTGCATCTCAGGGACTGCATCTCAGTGCAAGAGGCATCACTGCAGTCTCTGGTTCGAATCCAGGCTGCATCACATTTGCCGTAATTGGCAGTCCCAAAGGGCGGCATACAATTGGCCCAGCGTCGTCCAGATTTGGCCAGGGTAGGCCGTCATTGTAAATAAGAATTTGTTCTTAACTGACTTGCCTAGATAAATACAATGATTGTTATTTTATTGTGTTACTTTTTATTTAGATTTTTATTACTTTTTAGTTTATTTAGTAAATATTTCCTTAACTCTATATTTTCTTAAAACGGCATTGTTGGTTAAGGGCTTGTAAGTAACCATTTCACGGTAAGGTTGTTGTATTCGGCGCATTTGACAAATAATATGTGATTTGATGATTTGATTTGATTATGGTTGTGTTTTGCATTTTTTAAATGTGTATACAAGAGCATGTTTACACTCTACAGCCTGACATGTGACTGGTCGATGGTGTTGTTGACCATGACCTCTCTCTCCCTCCTCTTCCTAATTGTTCTCCCTTTCTCTCCTTCCTTCCTCCCTCTCTCCCCTCCCCTACATGTGTATGTTTATAATGAGTTGTTTTGACACTGTCCTTAAATAACTGGATTAAAGTGACTGTCTCCTGAACAATATATGGTGTTTTCAGGCTGGTGTTTATTGGTGTGTTGTTTGGGATACTGTACTGTGGGTGAATGAGCACAAACACTATATTCCTAACAGTAAATGCTATCATTACTGAAGTAATTGCTGTGGAAACTTATGACGGTATGTGAGGTCATGTCATGGCAGGGATTTGGGTTAATAACTGTGTAGATTCGGGTTGGAGCGCAGGTCAGGTTCACTGGCAGGGTAGAACTGTCTGATTTAACAACATGTTTATGAGGATGTCACCATTTCTGTTTGTTCCTCTCTTGATCAAACTATTCCTATGATGCCAAGAGGTGCATTCAACATAATTCCAATTCAGTCAGTGAATGAAGAATACTTTTGATTTTGGTCTCTTTTTGAATATACAGTACACTAGGTTGTGTCACGTATTCCGTATTGCTCATTCTGTGCAACAATTCCAGAGGTCTACATCACCGGCCTCTAGGCATCACCGAACTGTCTCATTACACACACCTGATTCCAAATTCCAGATTAGTAATTGTATATACAGTATGTGACGTCTGTTCACCATTGGCTGGTCGGTTATTGTTCCCATGTCTGTTGGTCTGTCAGTACATGTGCTTTGTTATTTCGGCTTTTGTGCTGGGGGTATTGTGCACTTGTTATTACAAACACATCCAAGTGTTCGGCACCCAGGGAACATTGGGTCAACTGCCTTGCTCAGGGACAGAAGGACAGATTATTACCTTGTCTCAGACAAATCAAATAACTCAGATAAAAAAGAAACTGAACAAGTTCCACAGACACGTGACTAACATAAATGGAATAATGTGTCCCTGAACAAAGTGGGGGTCAAAATTAAAAGTAACAGTCAGTATCTGGTGTGGCCACCAGCTGCATTAAGTACTGTAGTGCATCTCCTCCTCGTGGACTGCACCAGATTTGACAGTTCTTGCTGTGAGATGTTACCCCACTCTTCCACCAAGGCATCTGCAAGTTCCTGGACATTTCTAGGGGGAATGGCCCTAGCCCTCAACCTCCGATCCAACAGGTCCCAGACGTGCTCAATGGAATTGAGATCTGGGCTCTTCGCTGGCCATGGCAGAACACTGACATTCCTGTCTTGCAGGAAATCATGCACAGAATGAGCAGTATTGCTGGTGGCATTGTCATGCTGGAGGATCATGTCAGGATGAGCCTGCAAGAAGGGTACCACAATAGGGAGGAGGATGTCTTCCCTGTAATGCACAGCGTTGAGATTGCCTGCAATGACAACAAGCTCAGTCCGATGATGCTGTGACACATCGCCCCAGACCATGACGGACCCTCCACCTTCAAATCGATCCTGCTCCAGAGTACAGGCCTTGGTGTAACGCTAATTCCTTCTATGATAAACGCAATTCTAACCATCACCCCTGGTGAGACAAAACTGCGACTCGTCAGTGAAGAGCACTTGTTGCCAGTCCTGTCTGGTCCAGCGATGGTGGGTTTGTGCCCATAGGCAACGTTGTTACCGGTGATGTCTGGTGAGGACCTGCCTCTCTCAGCCTATTGCGGACAGTCTGAGCACTGATGTAGAGATTGTGTGGGCAGTTGGGCAGTTGTTGTTGCCATCCTGTACCTGTCCCGCAGGTGTGCTGTTCGGATGTACCGATCCTGTGTAGGTGTTGTTACACGTGGTCTGCCACTGCGAGGACGATCAGCTGTCTGTCCTGTCTCCCTGTAGCGCTGTCTTAGGCGTCTCACAGTACGGACATTGCAATTTATTGCCCTGGCCACATCTGCAGTCCTCATGCCTCCTTGCAGCATGCCTAAGGCACGTTCACGCAGATGAGCAGGGACCCTGGGCATCTTTATTTTGGTCTTTTTCAAAGTCAGTAGAAAGGCCTTTTTAGTGTCCTAAGTTTTCAGAACTGTGACCTTAATTGCCTACCGTCTGTAAGCTGTTAGTGTCTTAACGACCGTTCCACAGGTGCATGTTCATTCATTGTTTATGGTTCATTGAACAAGCATGGAAAACAGTGTTTAAACCCTTTACAATGAAGATCTGTATTTTTACGAATTATCTTTGAAAGACATGGTCCTGAAAAAGGGACATTTATATGCACTGAGCTTGACTGATGCTTTAAGCGCACTGTTTAATGAAATAATTAAGACACAAATGACTAGAGGGAGTCCGACCGCAATTGATTTGATTGTTCCGAGCCAGTCTCAGACTTACTGAGCTGTGTTCCAAAAAATGACAGGGAGTGACTGTTTGACTAGCACCCATTGTCTCCCTCTCCTCCCTGCTGCAGCGACCACCACAAAGCATCAACAGTGTTTACCACGCTGTCCGTGTTGCTGAAGCTGAAACATAATTACCGCCACTTCGGACTGAATAGTTATGTTTACCGAATTCACTCATTTGTTTAGGAAAACATTCCCTATTCCCCCAACCCTTGCCCTCTTTACGCTGTATGTCCACCAAATGTGCATGAGTTTTGCTGTTTGTTTTATTTCATGGATGTCTAGTCCTTTTTTTCCGTACCTGATGCACATGTGCTTTGCACGGCTGCAGAAAGGTTTGCAGCACGGAGAAGGTTATTTTCGCTGTCTCTGGGTTCCCTGCCGTGTTCGACCAAAGCACCCATTGCTACCGGGACCTCCATGCTAAAAATGCTGCATGAAGACACATCGCCAATACGATTGGATTACCTGGTCAGTTGAATGTGAAATAATTAGCTGGAAAGTGGAAGCTAGGTGCTGGCAATTTCTTAGCTAAGCTATCTAGCAAAATGGGTAGCTTTGTAGTTAGATCGCTAGCTAACTAACTGGCTTGACTGTTTATGAACTTCCGTTTGTACCACTGCACGGTAAAGCAACGCACAAGTGGAAAATATTCCACAGAATGCACTGCAACCTAGTGCAACATCCCCAAAACAGATTTGCTGACTGCTCCATTGACAATGAATGACTTCTATCGGAACACAAAGAGTTTGACACATCTGGTGGACATGAGGCTTTACATGACACATGTAGCCTATGCATCGCATACACGTGACCCATAGGGCCTGACCTATAGCATATCATAATCACATCAATAAACTGGTTTTAACAAACTCTGAACACTGTAACACATGTGACAGCAAAATAGATGCAGAGGAAGTGACAAACTTGAAACGAGGAATGTTTACTGGTTGCTCCGGAGGTAAAGGGGAAGTCAGATGTGTGGAATACATTTGTCAATTATGTGTTCCAAACAGGTGCTATTAAATTACAATATAATTTTTCTGATGTTTGGAACAATGTAAACAACACAAAATAAATTATAAGCGTACCAGAGAGTCTGTGGTAAAAACAAAATGGTAAAGCCTTTATTATAGCAATGAATAAATACAGTTTCCGAAATGGAACAATTTATTATTGTTTACGCTAATTATTCAAGGGTCACTTTGTGATTTTATTTTAAAACTAAAATGCTTGATTTCATTTCAAATCATGAATGACTCGTATGCTGTGTAATGACATGAACAAATTAATGTTTGATACAATCCTGTAGCCTATTTAAGAATTGAAATATAGGCCTAAGTAAGTTACGGTATTAAGACTAAACAGGATATGCTCTTAGGCTGCTATACTCACCCTACTAATGATAGTGACATTATTCATTATTATGATAATGATTATCATAACAATGTTAGTAATAATAACAATAAGGAGATAAAGAAAAGGAAGGGTTATTATTTTTACAAATATTATTTTGGACTATTTGGAACAGTGTAAACAACACAAAATAAATTATAAATAATACCAGATGCTGTTCTTACAAAAAAAGGTAAAGCCTATATTACAGCATAGCAAAGATTAAAAACAGCTGAAATTGTGAAATTGTTTATCCGACTTGTGTCACCCCTAGTACACTCTATAACTGGGTTCTCTGTTTAGTTAGGTGTTTAATGAACTCTAATTCTGGCCAGATGACGCTATCGGCACACTTTATTACAGGACATTATGATTGGTCAGGCTTTATGTAGAGATGTGACTTTTACCCAACCACTGCATTGTGTTAGAAATAGATGCAGTGTCTCTGCCAGGTTATGGGTGGGAAGACCTGAGATACACTTTCTCTTTAAAATAACATTCCTAACTTCTACATTTCAGCCCCCTTTCTCTCTGTTCCTTTCTCGTTTGAAAAAAATCTTTCCATTCCAGTTCTAATGGGCCACTTGTTACATTTCTCCTCTAAGATGGAAAATCACATGACAGTAAAATGACTGGATGAATGGGGGATGTTATCAACTATCCTCCCTCCCCTACGAGCCTGCTGTGTGAGACTTTCTGCCCTGGTTTTAACGTGACACCAGAGGTTACACAACCCAGGAGTTATATTTGGCTGGAGGTCAAAGTTCTGCATGAAAAGAACAATCTGAGAGCAGTCTGGATGCGTTTAAGATGAATGACGATGTTGTTCTCCTAAAGGAAGAGAGAACCTAAAAAAAAACTTTATTCTGGTTTCTGTTCATTTTAGTCTCTGTAATCCATCTTCTTCTACATTTGTCTGTATGTGCTTAAAGCCTGTGTTGCTCAAGTTGACATTCATCTGCTGATAAGTCAAAAGTTGACTCTGGTTTAGTGTTTGAATGTGCTCCTCTCCCTTTCTCCTCTCTTCTCTGTTTCTTTCCCCTTCCCGTTCTCCTCTCCTCCTCTTGTTAATACATGCCAGTAAGTGAACAGTGAACTGTAAACATGCCCGCCTGGCTTCGGTATCGTACCACTGTAATTACTTAAAAACTCACACGCACACCACACCGCCTCAAAGGGGGTTGTGGGAAAAACACCGCACTTTGGATCACTTTTGTTCATTCCTCTATTACGGACCCTATTTTACCTTGTACTGCTATTCCACTGCAGAGCCGTTGTGTTCCTATTTGATTGTGCCTGAGTGGGAGTGTTGCTCATGCTGATAAGGAGCTGTCTGTCCTGTCCTCCTTAGTGCTGCTGCTTTCCTCTAGTCTTGATAGATCGGTGTGTTCCTCAAGGAGAGGTGTCACCACAGAAAGGTCAAATTGAGTGGCCCTCTGTCACTCACTCAGCCTATTTATAGATGTTCTGTTATCCTTATTGTGGGTGGGCTTCACTATAACAATACAGGGGGATGTGCGTGTGTGTTTTGGTGTCGGTGTGTGTGTGTGTGTGTTCTCTGAGTGTAACACTCAGTGGTAATTTCATGCTTTACTGGGCTGTACTCGTAGACGTCAGAGTGACTGGATGTTTATAAACCAGGGGCTGCTGCTTGGCCGATCCCAAGGCTTCCTACACAAAAACAAATGATTTTCTCAGTCCGTCTCTTTGTTTTTCTTACATGCATTTGACCTTCCTCCCCCAAACCCTCAAATGTGATGCTGTCAGCACAAGTACTCCAAAGAGCCACTTAGCTCCACCAGTTGTCATTAGTCTTGTCTTGGTTGTACAATGACAAAAGATATAGTGTACATCCAGTGTTCTCGGAATCACAGTCGTAATGAACTATAACACTGTTAGCAAACACAGTAGACCACGGTGTCCCTGATAGCTGCAACACCACCAAACCAACATCCCCTCCCATGTTACGCTCATCTGGAGCACTTTGCTTCATTAGGATATTTATATCCATAATTAGAGCACATAAACTGGAACACAGTTGAATAGATTTCAGAATGGGCCCCTCCATCTTGACATTTGGTTTGAATGGCCTGACTGCTGCAAACACCAGATGGTAATGATGAGGATGTTCACTGTTCACCTTTTCAGCTTTCTAGTATCTAAGGGCACTTAAAGCCATCAGACACCCACACCAACAGGCTGTTCTCTGCTAACACTGCTGTTATGTGTGCGTGTGCGTGTGCATGCGTGTGTGTGCGTGTAGGAATGTGTCTTGTGTATGAGACTGAGATTTGTCATGGCCCTATTGCTTGGTGGGGACTTTTAAGAGCTTGTAAAGAATCAATCAATCAAATGTATTTATAAAGCCCTTCTTACATCAGCTGATGTCACAAAGTGCTATACAGAAACCCAGCCTAAAACCCCAAACAGCAAGCAAGAGAGGAACAGCAACCTAGAGAGGAACCAGGCTATGAGGGGTGGTCTTCTGGCTGTGCCGGGTGGAGATTATAACAGAACACGGCCAAGATGCCCAGCAGGGTCAAATAATAATAATCACAGTCAGCACCTTAGGAGTAAATGTCAGTTGGCTTTTCATAGCCGATCATTAAGAGTATCTCCACCACACCTGCTGTCTCTAGAGAGTTGAAAACAGCAGGTCTGGGGACAGGTAGCACGTCCGGTGAACATGTCAGGGTTCCATAGGTTCAGGCAGAACAGTTGAAACTGGAGCACCAGCACGACCAGGTCTTGAGTGAGAGTGAGTGAGTGAGTGAGTGAGTGAGTGTGAGAGAGAGAGAGAGAGAGAGAGAGAGAGAGAGAGAGAGAGAGAGAGAGAGAGAGAGAGAGAGAGAGAGAGAGAGAGAGAGAGAGAGAGAGAGAGAGAGAGAGAGAGCGCTTGCATTCACATAGGACACCGGATAAGACAGAAGAAATACTCCAGATATAACAGACTGACCCTAGCCCCCCGACACATAAACTATTGCATCATAAATACTGGA
Organism: Oncorhynchus clarkii lewisi; assembly: GCF_045791955.1. Classification (NCBI taxonomy): domain Eukaryota; kingdom Metazoa; phylum Chordata; class Actinopteri; order Salmoniformes; family Salmonidae; genus Oncorhynchus; species Oncorhynchus clarkii. The sequence continues at coordinate 67,789,417 of NC_092150.1, read as the reverse complement.
GGCTGAGACAGGAGGCCCCGTCCGACGATACCCCCGGACAAGGCCAAACAGGCAGGATATAACCCCAGCCACTTTGCCAAAGCGCAGCCCCCACACCACTAGAGGGATATCTTCAACCAGGAAGGCCCTCACACTGTTTATGCTTCCAATTCACCGTTTATCGACAACGTTTCAATCTGAAGCCGATCTTGGTCAGGTCAAACAGTCTGTGTGTTCACAACCCAAAATATAAACATTTCACCTCACATGACCATTACGCACATGACGCGTGGTGGTTGTGGAATCAATTTAATCAATTTGTGTGCATCGTCAATCATAATTAATGAAGGAGAGGTACATATGGTCACGAAGGATTAAATACGTACAAATATGCCTGAGTTAAAACCTAGGCAACAGAGAAAAAGATTATGTTGGAAACTGAAATACCTGCCCATATGACCATTACGTGCAGATATAATTACAGTGACTTATTTAAAAAACAGCTTGTGTACCTCTAAGAATTTGATGTCAATGAGATGGGCACAGCTATAGAAAGTTATAGAAAACCGAACGTATATGTAATGTGCAAAATGACCATGTGAAGACCTGAAGACAAATCAACATAGCATAGTCACGTAAGAAATGGTCTGATATCAAACCCTTGGTTCAGACCTTTAGGAGACATGGTGGACAAACAGTGAATCCAATACAGTTATCTTCTCGGTAATAGATTATCAGTACCCCCCCTTCTCTCTTAGAAGGCTTAACATGTTCCATACCAATGTCTTTCAGAGAGCTGATGTTGTGACGAGCCTCCATGAAGTGGGCAGCCACAGGGTTTCTCTGATCAAGGGTCCTGATATTACTCCTGAGATCTGCTATCCTTGTTTTCAGAGCTCCTTTAGTTTTCCCTACGTAGCATAGATCACACACTTGATCAGGTATACCACATTATTTGGTAGGACACGTGATGAACTTAATGACCTTGCAGGTGATTGAACGTTGTGTGTTTGTTCGTCAAGTTTCACTGGGAACATCGGCCACATTTGTAATTACCGTCGAGCTCATTGTCTAGGAAGGTGCTACGTGTCACGGGTGGAAAATCAGACCTCACCACCCATTGACTGATGTTGGGGGCGTGTCTGAAGGCTACCCGCGGGGATCTTTAAACTCTAGATATGCCAGTGTTTTCTTAATGATGTGGTTGAACTACTGTATTTTCCAAGTAGGGGGTATTGGAGAAAGCGTTGCACTCATTGGTCCAGGGGGCGGGGTGGTTTGGTAGTGAAGCTATCATCCTGGGTCATATTTTTGTAACAGTCCTGTGCATCATGCACCCAATCCTCTGGGTAACTCGATGTCTAAAGCGTTCGTCCAGATGACGTTTCCCATAGTCACTGTGTACTACAGATCCTGCATATGTGACTGTATTGGCTGATAGGAGGGCTCTTTTTCCGAGGTGTAGAGTGGAAGCTATCTTCGTGGAACAGGAAATTCCTGTCCGTCGGCTTCCTGTATAGGTCTGTGCTAAAGCCACCCCACTCTTTATCAAAATGTCAAAGGTGAGCGTGAATTTCAGGTGTTCACTGTTTGCATTGATGAAGGAGTGGAATTGATGAAGTTCCTCTGCTGTGCCCTGGAATAGAAGGAATATGTCATCATTGGAGCGTTTCCAAAGCTTGAGATTGCGCAAGAATGGATTGTTAGAGCTGAAATTCTCCTCAAACAACCCCACATAAAGATTTGCATAATTCGGTATAATTTTACTAACCATAGCCGTTTCGGTGAGCCCAGTGCCATAACATGTCATAACCATGTCATAATGTGTCCTAACCATGTCATAATATGTTATAACCTGTCATAATATGGTCATAACACTGTCATGACCCATATAATTACATGTGTTGTGACATATATAACATTATTTTAAAGCTGGTTATGACACCTACATAAGAGTGTCAAATCCCACAAAACCTACCAGGTAGTTATTTTATGGCAGGTTATGACACCTACATAAGAGTTTCAAATCCCACAAAACCTACCAGGTAGTTATTTTATGGCAGGTTATGACACCTACATAAGAGTTTCCTTTCATTTGAAAGTTTGTTTCTTAAGGTCTTTGTTGTTGTGATCAACTCTTTACACTCATGTATTTTTTTCAACTTGCAGAAAATACACTTTATGACACTGTTATGAAGCATTATGACCATCATAATCATATAAGCCTGTCACGTACATGCCCTTATGTCAGTCATCTGTCAAAAAGAGGGTGTCTTTTCCTGACCCTGAAATCTGGGGACAGGTAGCACGTCCGTAACCAGCCATAAAATAACTACCTGGTAGGTTTTGTGGGATTTGACACTCTTATGTAGGTGTCATAACCAGCTTTAAAAGAATGTTATATATGTCACAACAAGTGTAAGCATATGTGTCATGACAGTGTTATGACCATATTATGACAGGTTATGACACGTTATGCCCGCTGTTATGACATATTATGACATGGTTATGACCGCCATAATGTGTTATGACGCTGGGTGTCAAGTCGTGTTACCGCAGTTTCTTTCTGTTGAATGTCAAACATGAAAAGTCCTTAGTCAGAATAATCTCGGCAAATTCAACAATACATTTACTAGACGCTCTTATCCTAAGTAACTTACAGGAGCAATTAGGGTTAAGTGCCTTGCTCAAGGTCACATTGACTGATTTTTCACCTAGTCGGCTCGGGGATTTGAACCTGTGACCTTTTGGTTACTGGCCCAATGCTCTTAACCGCTAGGCTACCTGCTGCCCCAATGGAGTACAGTACTGCTACAATACAATACAGTGGGTCATTGACTAAGACAGTGTACCAGTGGGTCATTGACTAAGACAGTGTACCAGTGGGTCGTTGACTAAGACAGTGTACCAGTGGGTCATTGACTAAGACAGTGTACCAGTGGGTCATTGACTAAGACAGTGTACCAGTGGGTCATTGACTAAGACAGTGTACCAGTGGGTCGTTGACTAAGACAGTGTACCAGTGGGTCATTGACTAAGACAGTGTACCAGTGGGTCGTTGACTAAGACAGTGTACCAGTGGGTCGTTGAATAAGACAGTGTACCAGTGGGTTGTTGACTAAGACAGTGTACCAGTGGGTCATTGACTAAGACAGTGTACCAGTGGGACGTTGACTAAGACAGTGTACCAGTGGGTCATTGACTAAGACAGTGTACCAGTGGGTCATTGACTAAGACAGTGTACCAGTGGGTCGTTGACTAAGACAGTGTACCAGTGGGTCATTGACTAAGACAGTTTACCAGGGGGTCGTTGACTAAGACGGTGTACCAGTGGGTCGTTGACTAAGACAGTGTACCAGTGGGTCGTTGACTAAGACAGTGTACCAGTGGGTCGTTGACTAAGACAGTGTACCAGTGGGTCGTTGACTAAGACGGTGTACCATGGCTTCTACTCCCCGGTGGAGGATATTAGTATACAGGGATTTAACATCAAGCCATAATCATCTCCCCATCAAAATTGTCCAATGTCTTAAGGGTGTTAATCATGTCGGTAGAATAGCGTACATATGCAGGGTGTCACCACACTGGGTTTTAGAAAGAAATCTATAAAAGCAGAATTTTTCACTATCGGAGTGGGGGGGGGGGGGGTTTATTCACCCAATGCTTGTCTCAGTTCTTCAGGGACATTATTGTAGACTCTGTGTTGTTGTTTTCTATTCCGTATCTGAGACATCTTTTTCCACCAATCTGCAGTATGTTAAAAAGTCTCTCATTGCTGCTTGATGGGAAGTATGGTTTCTTCTCCGGTTGTGTGTGTAAGAGTAATCCTGATCGCCTCCATACCTCTACACGATGGATGTGTTCTATTGTGTAATCGGTATGAATCTCTTAAACACTCTAGTATGTCGACAATATTGGTCCCTGTGTTTAGCATGTTGCCATAGCCACCATATGGTCTCCTCAACTCCTTCCCAGAAGGGTTCACTTTCACATTCAATCTCACAACCCACTATCCAGCATGGGAATCACGCCACGTAAGGCTTGGTGGTCTGTTACTAAACCACCATAGAGTAAGGTTCTGGAGATCCACTTGCATGGATACTTTACACCAGTTTTTCCTGGAATGATTGGGTTGGTCACGTCCTCATGGTGTGAGCAGTAAGCCTAGGCGCTGACAGTTCTGCATCGCACAGTTGCGTCATCGTCAACTCCTTTGTGAGTTTTTCCTGAACATGGGACTTGACCAGGGAGAATTCTAGGTCTTAGTTGCAGTATGGCCTGGAACTAGGGGCCTTGTTTTTCCTGGTCAGGTCAGGTGTTCAAAAACACTCATGGTCCTAGTTATGCAATATTTATTTTGTGTTGGCTAGGCCTGTGGAAGAGATGTGTTCTGACACAACAGAAGACCATGCCTCCTTGGGCCTCTTTTGAGACTCATCTGAGGAGTGAGATGTTGCCATAAACAGCTCCTAGTGGTGACCAAGCTTTTCTCCTCCGGGGAAAGTGTTGCTTGCTCTCTTTCAGAATACATATTCTTTGTGTGTTCCTCTTGGTCCTGAGCCTAAAAGGAGCTAGGGCGAGTCTTTGGGAACACAATGTTACCCACTTTCTCGTGCCAGATCTCCTCACTGTCTCCCGAAAAGAGAAACGCAAGGGGTACTTCATCTTGTCACCCTCTTGTCTAACTTGACGACACCAAAGAAAGCAGCTCTCGTTGTGTCCACATCGTCTGTACTGGACTATCAAGGGTTTGCACTCAAGAAAGGGATCAGATCATGTTACATCGCGTACTTTATGCATAGTTTATTTCGTCACTAGCGAGATTGAGTATGCAGCACACTGTGTGCTCAAGTCCTCATATGCAATCTACAATAAGTCAGTCTGGCCCAGCTAAAGCCTTGTGTCACTTGGAAGGTCAGTTAAGATGGATCAGCCATGTCCTAGTCATTCCTGTCTGTCCTCTGTAGTGGCATGTTGTACACAGTCAGTCAGTACCTCCTGGTTGGGAATGCTGTGTGAGTGTTCTGGAACATAGTATCTGGAATCTCCAGTGAAAACAATGTAGGAACAGAACACAGGCTGTTTCTGATTAACATTCTGAGTGCAGAGAGAGCACAGGACAATACAGCTCGGAGTTGGAACGCTGAACACTAGAAGCTGCTCTAAATTCCCTGTGTACTTCTGCTGTGTACTTTACTTTAGGCCAGGAATTATCATTTTGTGTCTTTAGCATGTGTCAATGTGTCAATTGTTTTCAATTAAAATTGTCAAAAATAAACAAAAATTGCTTCTTAGCAAAGAGCAATTTCACAAGCAATAATTTTGCTAGGCCTGCCTGGGTTTGGTCTGAGTGGGGAGGGGAAAACTGAAAACTAGCTGTTTTTGGCAGAGAAGTTTGGAACTCACATTCTTATTGGTCTATTAATTAATTTACCGCCTGGTGATGTCACCAAAACAGACTGAAATTTCAGGTGATCTTTTCAAACAGCTCTTACACTAAAAGGGCATTATCATCATTTTCGTAACTTCACAATATTATTACAACCTCATAGTGTGGAAATATATATAAAACACAGGAAATCACGTTTTTGACTGCAATGGGCCTTTAATGAGTTTCAGTGGACTGGTCTTTTTCATACAGTGTCATTTTTCTGGGTCGTCTTTGTTTATGATGAGTGTTATTCTTCGCCGTGTTACTTGTGCTAGGTTGAACTATGTTGATGTTGCATAACCCCATAGCAACAGTTAGCAAAATGGCACCTCGTGCTCTTACCAGGCTTCCCTCTATTGGGAACTTTGGGTGGAGCAGTAGGTTTCCTTTCACCATTTGAGCACCATCACTTTCCAACACATCACTTCTGATACACAAAACACTTTGCAAGATCAGCTCAATTCCCTCCACTCCTCTGTCCATGGACTAAGTTTGGATGGTCCTACGTCAGAACATTAGATAATTGTTTAACCTTCAGACAGATCATTGTCCTCTGTAGTGGAAAGTATTCAGATACCCTGCCAATGAGTCAACCCTGTGTCATGTTCTCAATGTGATATACCGACTATAAATAGCTTTGCAGGGGGAAAATGTAGTCATGAATAATCTGCTGCACTGTGTACAGTATGTGTGTGTGTGTGTGTGTGTGTGTGTGCATATCTTTCTCATTCTGCAGTCAGAATGTATACGATTATGGGATTCTGTGGAGTTTCTAGAGGTTATATGAGTCATATGCATTCATTTCCCCTACTCTTAAAGTAATATGACACTTCACACTACGGTAGAGAATGTCCAATACATTCTACGGTAATCTCAGTATTTAGGGACTTTGCTTTGAAATACGGTAACAGTCAGTAACTGCTTTAAAATATGGTAACAGCCAGTATCTGCTTTGAAATACGATAACAGTCAGTAACTGCTTTGAAATACGGTAACAGTCAGTCAATGTGAAATACAATATGCCTCAGGCTACTGCCAGTCTTCACTATCACTGGAGGAGAAAATGGTCGATCTACAGGAATGTTTCTGCGAGGTCATTGCCATTTCCTCAATGTATTTTGTATTGCCTTGGATAAGAGCAGCTGTGGTGCATGATCACCTAGATACGCCTCTGGAAGCTCCTCCAGACTTGTAACGGGCCTCGCTAACAAAAGGTGCCATCACTCACTCATTCCCACCCTGTCAACTCCTGCTCATCCACTCTAACATCAGCCCCATGCCACGTCCTTCTGACATCTAATCTAACACCCTCTTTCCCATCAGGGCCGGCCCTAGACATAAGCGACATAAGCGCCCGCTTAGGGCCCTGCGGACGCCAGCCCCCCCCCCCCCCCCCCAAAAATATATATATACAGTACCAGTCAAAAGTTTGGACGCACCAACTCATTCCAGGGTTTTTTACTATTTTACTACATTGTAGAATAATAGTGAAGACATAAACTATTAGTAGTAGCCAGAACAGTGTTAATACAAATCAAAATATATTTTAGATTTTAGATTCTTCAAAGTAGCCACCCTTTGTCTTGATGACAGCTTTGCACACTTGGCATTCTCTCAACCAGCTTCAGGAGGTAGTCACCTGGAATGCATTTCAATTAATAGGTCTGCCTTGATAAAAGTTATTTTATGGAATTTCTTTCCTTCTTAATGTATTTGAGCCAATCAGTTGTGTTGTGACAAGGTAGGGGGGTATACAGAAGTTAGCCCTATTTGGTAAAAGACCAAGTCCATATTATGGCATGAACAGCTCAAATAAGCAAAGAGAAACAAAGTCTATCATTACTTTAAGACATGAAGGTCAGTCAAACCAGAACATTTCAAGAACTTTGAAAGTTTCTTCAAGTGCAGTCACAAAAAGCATAAAACGCTATGATGAAACTGGCTGTCATGAGGACAGCCACAGGAAAGGAAGACGCAGAGTTACCTCTGCTGCAGAATGTGTTCATTAGAGTTACCAGCCTCAGAAATTGCAGCCAAATAAATGCTTCACAGAGTTCAAATAACAGATACATCTCAACATCAACTGGTCAGAGGAGACTGCATGAATCAGAACTTCATGGTCTAATTGCTACAAAGAAACCAGAAGAAGAGATTAGCTTAGGCAAAAAAAACACAAGCAATGGACATTAGACTGGTGGAAATCTGTCCTTTGGTCTGATGAGTCCACATTTGAGATTTTTGGTTCCAACCACCATGTCTTTGTGAGACGCAGAGTAGGTGAACTGATGATCTCTGCATGTGTTGTTCCCACAGTGAAGCATGGAGGAGGAGGTGTGATCATGTGGGCGTGCTTTGCTGGTGACACTGTCAGTGATTTTTTTCAAATTCAAGGCACACTTAACCAGCATGGCTACCACAGCATTATGCAGCGATACACCATTCCATCTGGTTTGTGCTTAGTGGGACTATCATTGTTTTTCAATAGAACAATGACCCAACACACCTCCAGGCTGTGTAAGGGCTATTTGACCAAGAAGGAGAGTGATGGAGTGCTGCATCAGATGACCCGGCCTCCACAATCACCCGAACTCAACCCAATTGAGATGGTTTGGGATGAGTTAGACCGCAGAGTGAAGAAAAGCAGCCAACAAGTGCTCAGCATATGTCGGAACTCTTCCTTCTTCTCCTTGGAAAAGCATTCCTCATGAAGCTGGTTGAGAGAATGCCAAGAGTGTGCAAAGCTGTCATCAAGGCAAAGGGTGGCTACATTGAAGAATCTCAAATATAAAATAGATATTAATTTATTTAACACTTTTTTTGGTTTGTACTAGGGCTGTGGTGGTCATGAAATCAGCCGGTGATTGTCAAGCAAATAACGGTTGTTCTCACGGTAATTGACCGTTAATTAACATGAACACACATAGCCTACAAACCATTTAAAAAAGTCTAATAAATCCATGTAATATAGCCTACACCTTCACAATAAATCTATCCAATAAATCTAAAGAAACATGATATGAAGAATATGTAGTCTATTTCTGAAGAACAGAATAGCATACTCTGAGTTGTCCTAATGTTAGGTCCTGATGTCTGTAAGCCAAATGGCTGTGGGCTACACTAGTTCATTTAGCAGACAAGGTTTGTTTACAATTCCGTGGCATTATTTTATATTATTTTGTAGTATGAAGAATACAATTGTACAAAGCTGAATAAAACATAAATATTTTCTCCAAATGATTTGAGGGAGTGCGCACATGCGGCTCTTCTGTGTTGAGTGGTTAACAAAGAAATAGGTATTCCTATATGCTTAATTTAGAGTTATTAATGTAACTTAAGTTGTTCTACAAACTTGGGCTATATGTTTTGATTTTAAATACATTGTAAGGCTGCATGATGAGACTAATGATGAATTGAAAAATGTTGCTTGAAAGGAACTAGCTTTGCTTTGTTCTTTAAGCAGGATGTACACACTCAAATCGTCTCTCATTCACAATCTGACAAGCACTTGATAATGCCTCAAATTTCACTGCGGCCGTAATGCACCCTAAATAAGCGCTCTGTTGTGCTTCTCTCCCTGAATATGCTACGCAATCCGAAGCCCTCTCACTTACATGGCTCTATGTCACCTGATCGGGTCTTTCTCACAGGCTACAAGTGAAGACAGACACATCGGGGATACAACTGCCCCCGTCCTTATTCAATTCCGAGGTGCATATTGAAGATATTGGAAGAACTGTCCATATTTACTTTTCGTCAGCCAACAAGATGAGTAGGCCTAACGAACAGCAAAAGCACTAGCCCTATGTCAATCTACTATCCCCCATAGTACATAAGTCGACCTATTCTGTTCTGTGCGAGAAATAAATATTCCAAACATAGTCTGGGACATTTGTGGGATATGATAGATCCCAAATTAATACAACCACAAGCATCAAAAACACTTTTTTATGCAATGTATCTGACGCAACAGATCAGAACGTTTAGCTTAAAATGTTGATAAACTATTAGTACAGCAAGCGCAAATGTTCCATTAGTGAAAAACACCATTATCAAAAGTGACTGCAAATGCACCTGTGCATGTAATGCTTTTATTATAAAGGTGCATTTTTATGGTGAAAATGATCTCCAAATGTGAAACTCACTCGCTGCTTATATATGCCAGTTAGGCTCTACACCCCTTGTAAAGCAGATTAATGTGCTTAATTTTAAGAAGTTAAGTAGTCACTTTAGTTGTGATACAAACCTTATTAAAACATATAGGCCTATGGGCTAGGCTGCATGATGTGTGTGACTATGATGAAAAATAATAAAAAATTAAAAAGCGTTGTTTCTTAAACTGGGCATCATTCACAAGTGATAATATGTCATTCACAAGTGATAGGCTAATATTATCCCCCATCAGACTATTTTTGATTTAATCTTGTCTTTACATATAGTAAATAATACATGTGTGACATTTGTTTTGATTTGGACCATTATCATGCACCTGTTTCAAAACATTTTCATGCCAGCCAGGTAGACTATACTCCTGTTGTAAAGAGAAGCAATGTGCTTCATATTAGGAAGGTTGATAAATACATTTAGTAGGCCTAGTCTATAGAAAGCTGATGGGATCCTCGTCTTTTTATTAGTGGCCATCACTCTGTTTTCTCCCGCAATTGCATAGCTTATAGAAATGTTGCACAACATGAGCTCATGGGCTCTCATGAAGTGTTTGATTAGATTTTTTAACACATTTGCATTGATGTCAGAGTGATTAGAGGGACAATGGAGTGCTGAGTACCAGGCAGTTAGGACGTTTGGTAGGCTACTATCGACCAACAGCAGCATCAGAGCTTGGAGAAGCCTAATTACCCTGACTAAACGGTCATGACTCTTGACCGCCCTTGTGGTAGTAATACGGTCCCCGCAACAGCCCTAGTTCCTACATGATTCCATATGTGTTATTTCATTCTACAATGTAGAAAATAGTCAAACAAAGAAAAACCCTTGAACGAGTAGGTGTGTCCAAACCTTTGACTGGTACTGTGTATTTATATATTTTTATGAACTCAGTTGGGGTCTCAAATTACTTTTGAGAGTTACAATAGTAGAATACAGGAGGTGCAATTTCGAAATTTGTTTGTGAATCAGCAACTTTTTCTCTTGTTTTGTCAGTCACTAACAGTCACTCATTTAGTTGACAGAATAGTGGGAAGTTAGTCTAGCCAGCTGTCTAAAATTGTAGTAATGTAACGTTCTGAGTGTAGTGGGTGAGAAGTCAGACGCAGGAAGCAGAGAGTTCAGGGGAGTGCTACTTTAATGCACAAAAACGGCGAACATAAGCCAACACCACGAAAACACAGGGCGTATAACACAACAAACGCCCCAAACAGGGGGACTTAAACTGTCCAGCAAAAACCCACGAAATGGGAAAAACACGTAACCCACAGACGTGCACACAAGTTTACACAAAACAGAAGGTCACAATAATTAATCCCGCACAAGGAACCAGGCGGGCCGGCTGACTAATAAAGCCTCACGAATTATACCCAACTCAAAACAGGTGCACTCAATAAACACATAAGGAGGGGGAGGAAATAATCAGTGGCAGCTACTAGGCCGGCGACGACGACCGCCGAGCGCCACCCGAACGGGAAGGGGAGCCACCTTCGGTCGGAGTCGTGACAAGTAATCATGGTCGAATTACCGACCGGCCATGCAGGGCACATGCCCAGGGGCCCTGACCTCCAGGGAACGCCCACTGATTTTGCTTGTCACTCTCGCTCACATATCATCATAACATGGCATAAATCATGGCAAAATGTGGAGAATTGCAGGAAATTAGCTCTAAAATGGCAAAATATCTCTCTGCCCCTGTGACGTGGAGAGGTAGGGCCCAGGAGCAGAGAAGAGAATCAGACGAGGAATCAGTAGTTTAGAATAAACGTGCCTCAATAACTTACTCTGAAAAGTTCAACAGTAGGTACGAAGTAAAACTAGGGAAAACAACAAACACTATGACTTAATAACTCATTAGGAGACAAACGCACACTACAAACAAATCAAGCTTCTGCAAAGGCTAACTGAAAACACACCTCTTTAAAAGGAAATCTTAATTAGTAACTGAAAACACGTGTCATATTCTCTAGGGCAGTCTCTGTCGCCCTCTGGTGACAGGTGGAACCATGACAGCACACCCCTTCTAGGAGCGGCTCCAGCCGGGGAGCCAGGGCAATCACCTCATAGTTGGTTGAAGTCCCGAACAAGTCCCGGTCCAGGATGTCCCGGGCAGGTACCCACGCCCGCTCCTCGGGTCCATAGCCCTTCCAGTCCACCAGGTACTGCAGGGTGCCCCGAACCCAAACTGGCACTCAAATGGAGACAGTCCAGTGGACAAGTTCAGCAGTATGTTGTGAGCATATTTGGCCCAGAAGAGGAACTTGTTCCAGTTGGTGGCCTGAAGGGAGACAAAACAGCGGAGGAAATTCTCCAGCTCCTGGTTGACCCGCTCAGTCTGCACATTCGACTGTGGGTGGAACCAAGAGGAGAGACCCATCAATACCCCCAACAGGGAGCAGAAGGCTTTCCAATACCACGTGACGAACTGGGGGACACGGTCTGAGACAATGTCCTGGGAGAGTCCATGTAGTCGAAAAGACATGGTTAATCATGAAGTCGGCTGTCTCACTTAACTGCCAAGAGCTCCCAGTTGCCTACATCGTAGTTGCGTTCCGCTGGCGAAAACCGCTTGGAGAAAAAGCCACATGGGTGCAGTTTCTTGATCCCCCTTTTTCGCTGTAAATGGAAAGTCCCTGCTCCAGTATCCGAGGCGTCCACCTTTACCATGAAGGGACGAGCAGGGTCAGGATGAGCGAGGATGGGTCCAGAGGTGAAACATCCCTTGAGCTCCTCGAATGCCCTGTCAGCCTCGGGGGGGTCGAGCAAAAATGGATCTGGGATTGATGGGTTTGGGCCGTGAGAGGCGCAGCCACAGCACCAAGTTGCGAAAGAAATTCTGGAAAAATTGGCAAACCCGATGAACCGCAGAACTTGTTTGAGTGAAGCGGGACGGGGCCAGTCGGTGATGACCTTAACCTTTACGGGATAATGTATCCCAGGAAGGAGACTTGGGAAACATGTAACTCACACTTCTCTATTTTGATGTATAGCTGATTCTGCAGGAGGTGTCTCAGGACTTAGCAGACGTGCAGGATGTGTTCTGGAAGGGTCTTGGAGAAGATCAGGATGTCGTCAAGGTAAACAAAGACGAAATGATTCAACGTGTCCCTAAGAGTGTCATTGACCAATGCTTGGAAGACTGCTGGTGAGTTTGATAATCCGAATTGCATGACTAAATATTCACAGTGGACACTAGGGGTGTTAAAGGCAGTTTTCCATTAATCTCCCTCCCTGATTCTCACCAGATTGTCAGTGTTGCAGAGGTCCAGTTTGGTGAAAAATCAGGCCCCTTGGGCCAGATCCAAGGCAAAGGACATCAGTGGTAGGGTGTAACGATTCTTAATCGTAATCCTGTTCAGCCCTGGGTAATCAATGCAAGGACACAAACCCCCATCTTTCTTTCCCACGAAGAAGAAGCTTGCGCAGGCTGGAGAAGTTGAGTAACAAATGACGCCCGCCTCCATCAACTTCCAAATGTAGTCGTCCATGGCTGCTACTTCAGGGTCCGAGAGGGAGTAAAGACGTTCCCGGGGAGGGGTGGAGCTGGGTAAGAGCTCTATGGCTCAGTCGACTGGGTGGTCGAAGACTCGTCCAACTCAGAAGTGATGGCTGATATGGAGCTGCAGGATGGTGGCTGCTGTTCCCACACCGCCGTTGCCCAAGCCAGGGATTTGCTCGAGAGTAAAGCGATGATCTTGACCTGATCGGTGTGAAACAAGGAGGGCTGTAGCTTGAAATCCAGAGAGCACTGAGTGAGGAACCTCTTGCATCTTCCTGGGTAGCCGTAATACTGCTCAGGGACTGGGCTCCTTGGTTCCCGGTGCAGGTTCCATTGGGGATCTACTGGGCGCTGAGACTCCTGGGTTGGGGGTGTTCAGTGGTTGGAGGGAGTCGGTAAGTGCCTAGAGAGTCACTCATATTTGGAATTGTTCTTGCTCCTGCCCCAGCAGGACTCCTTGGTGGGTTATAGCATTCTTGATCTGGTCGATCTGTGCTGGGTCCTTGTTGGGGCAGAAGCTTGCTGTGACGTGGTGAGGTAGGATACAGGAGCAGAGAAGAGAACCAGACTAGGAACCTTTGGTTTAGAATAAACGTAAATACTTTACTTGGAAAAAGTTCAACAGTAGGTACAAAGTAAAACTAGGGAAAACAACAAACACTATGACTTGATAACTCTCTCAGGAGACAAACGCACAAGGCAAATGAATCAAGCTTCTGCAAAGGGTAACAGAAATCACACCTCTCTAAAAGGAAATCATAATTAGTAACTGAAAATACCTTTGTCATTATAGTCTCTAAGGCGGTGTCTGCCGCCCTCTGGTGACAGGTGGAACCATGACAGCCCCATGGCAAAATGTGTATAATTGCAAGAAATTATCTCCGTTGTCAAGATTTTTGCTTAGGGCCCCCAAAAGGCTAGGCTGACATACACCCTTCACAATGTTTGATATGTTGATATGGACTCACCATTAGGGGGACAAGTGTCCAGAAAGCCTTCACTACCTAGCCACCACTCACAGCGCACACACACACACACACACACGCACACACACACACACACACACACACACACACACACACACACACACACACACACACACACACACACGCACACACACACACGCCCATGCAGATCACATCAGGGCCTCAGCCTCAATCTCTACCTCCCTCAGAATGACCTTTTTTTTAGTAAACTTCTCCTGAACAACGTGCATTATTCCACCACTAATGTACCTGAGCCATTTGCTTAACTAGGAGGTATGCGTACACTGGTCCTTTGGTAATGCATCAAGAAGGAGTATTTTTAGGAAACAATGTCTGTTCCAGCTCCAACAAAACCCTCCCTATACTTTCCTCTCTTCACCTCACTGTCCATGTATGTAAAGGAATGTCATTAATTGTTTTATACATTCACAGTGCCCTCTCGGCAGAAGAGTCTGAAGTATAACAGTCTAGGAAGTATTTTAATGGCATTAGGCCTATGTAAGTTAAAGCCCTAGTGATAGAACATAAACCTGACCCTGAGGGTGATTGATTGGTGGATAAGGTTTAATGTGTGATGGGTTCCATGATAAGTCAGCTCAGATCCACATACTGCCCTGCTAATGCTGCTGCTGCTTTCCATTCCATTGCTGATGGAGCACTGTCTTGCTCTGTGTGGTGTGGGTCTGTCTGAGGCTATAGACTACTGGAGATAGATAAATCATCTGAGCTGGAATGTTATTATACACAGAGGGAACCCAGTCTCATGTTCATGAGTTGTATGCAACACAGGGAGGGACATTGTCTGCTTTTGCCTTAGCTCTGGCTAGAAGTTGCTTCTAGGTACAGATCTAGGATCAGTTTGCCTCCCTAATCCTGACCTTAGACCATTAGGGAGAAGAATGCAAAAGTGACCCCTTATCAGTGTCTTATCAGCAACATCATCCCAAGGTGAAACTTTGAACACACTTCTTAAGCGGAGCAGCAATCTTTGCATGAATTCACACATCGCCCGACAACGCAGAGGGAAACTCTGCGTTAATGTGCTGATCCAAGGTACCTGGAGTGAGCCAGAGCCTCATCTACAGGACAGAGCTCTATTCCACAATCCCCTCACCGTCAGACGGGGGTGATACAGCAACATGAACTGAGCTGTCACCACTCATCTCCACCTCCCAGGCAGACACACACCAGTCCCAGCTGTCTGCTGCCAGGACACACACAAACACACATACACACACACTCCGCATCGGGAGCCTGCAACTCGCCACCGATCTCACACATACACTAACATGAAACAAGCTCTCAGACACATTTACCGGATTGGAAAGTGACTGTCTGAATGATCTTCCTGTCTCTACAGATCAGCTCTACCAAGGAAAGTCATATTGTCATCTGTCACCGGCTCTGAAAATATCAAGCTGCCAGAACGCTCTCTTTGTCAGAGACGACTATTGTATCTGACTGACTCAAATTGTTGTGAGTAGATGTTTTGATGAGAGTGAGATGTGACATCATGGAACTAAACTGTCAGACTAGTTTTAAACAGACATCTTGTAAACAATGTTACGTGGTCAGATTGTTTATTTGATGGAGCACTGCCTTGGCACAGAATGTATCCACTGACTAACAAAAGATCCATTGAATTGAATTTGAATTGCATGAACACACTCTCTGTAACCTGCCCATGCAGTCTCACTATTGCTGATCCTTCAAAGGAGGATATCGTGGCTGTCTTCAAACAAGAGAGAGATAAATGAAATCCCTATGTGTTCTAGTGTTTTTTTTATATACATGCGCTGCTAATCAATTTACAGTAAATCTATTTTCAGGTCCACAGCTAAGAACCAGATGTTCCCTTTAAAAGTGCTTATTTTCATACTCTGCTGGCTAGATGTGGCGGCTCATTTAGAAGCTGCTAGAATAGCGTTTTAGCTCAGCACCATGTGGAAAGAGGGAGGGAAATAGCCCATGTACTCTGCTACGCTCTCTCTTTAAGGCTGTATTTAAAGTCTGCTAGTTATGATGGAACAACGTCTAATTTGGGAAAAGTACCTGTCATATAACTTAACTGAGATGGGAGATTTCCATTGTGGTTTAACGTATGAATTCACAGAATTCAGTGTTTGTCACAATCATCTACAGTAGAAGTCGGAAGATTACATACACTTACTTAGGCTGAAGTCATTACAACTCATTTTTCAACCACTCCACAAATGTCTTGTTAACAAATTATAGTTTTGGGAAGTTGCTTAGGACATCTACTTTGTGCTTGACAAAAGTAATTTTTCCAACAATTGTTTACAGATTGTTTATTTCACTTATAATTCACTGTATGACATTTCCAGTGGGTCAGAAGTTTACATACACTAAGTTGACTGTGCCTTTAAACAGCTTGGAAAATTCCAGAAAATGATGTCATCGCTGTAGAAGCTTCTGATAGGCTAATTGACATAATTTGAGTCAATTGGAGGTGTACCTGTGGATGTATTTCAAGGCCTACCTTCAAACTTTGCTTGACATCACGGGAAAATCAAAAGATACCAGCCACGACCTCAGAATTTTTCTTGTAGACCTCCACAAGTCTGGTTCCTCCTTGGGAGCAATTTCCAAAAGCCTGAAGGTAGCACGTTCCTCTGTACAAACAATAGTACGCAAGTATAAACAACATGGGACCACGCAGCCGTCATACCGCTCAGGAAGGAGACGCGTTCTGTCTCCTACAGATGAACGTACTTTGGTGCGAAAAGTGCAAATCAATCCCAGAACAACAGCAAAAGTCCTTGTGAAGATGCTGGAGGAAACCGGTACAAAATTATCTATATCCACAGTAAAACGAGTCCTATATCAACATACCCTGAAAGGCCGCTCATCAAGGAAGAAGCCACTGCTCCAAAACCGCCATAAAGAAGCCAGACTACGGTTTGCAACTGCACATGGAGAAATGTCCTCTGGTCTGATGAAACAAAAATAGAACTGTTTGGCTGTAATGACCATTGTTTTGTTTGGAGGGAAAAGGGGGAGGCTTGCAAGCTGAAGAACACCATCCCAACCGTGAAGCACGGGGGTGGCAGCATCATGTTGTGGGGGTGGTTTGCTGCAGGAGGGACTGGTTGCACTTCACAAAATAGATGGATTCATGATGCGGGAAAATGATGTGGATATATTGAAGCAACATCTCAAGACATCAGTCAGGAAGTTATAGCTTGGTCGCAAATGGGTCTTCCAAATGGACAATGACCCCAAGCATACTTCCAAAGTTGCGGCAAAATGGCTTAAGGACAACAAAGCCAAAGTATTGGAGTGGCCATCACAAAGCCCTGACCTCAATCCCAAAGAACGGCAGAACTGAAAAAGTGTGTGCGAGCAAGGAGGCCTACTAAGGCTCTCCAGAGGGTAGTGAGGTCTGCACAACGCATCACCGGGGGCAAACTACCTGCCCTCCAGGACACCTACACCACCCGATGTCACAGGAAGGCCATAAAGATCATCAAGGACATCAACCACCCGAGCCACTGCCTGTTCACCCCGCTATCATCCAGAAGGCGAGGTCAGTACAGGTGCATCAAAGCTGGGACCGAGAGACTGAAAAACAGCTTCTATCTCAAGGCCATCAGACTGTTAAACAGCCACCACTAACATTGAGTGGCTGCTGCCAACACACTGACACTGACTCAACTCCAGCCACTTTAATAATGGGAATTGATGGGAAATGATGTAAATATATCACTAGCCACTTTAAACAATGCTACCTTATATAATGTTACTTACCCTACATTATTCATCTCATATGCATACGTATATACTGTACTCTATATCATCGACTGTATCCTTATGTAATACATGTATCACTAGCCACTTTAACTATGCCACTTTGTTTACATACTCATCTCATATGTATATACTGTACTCGATACCATCTACTGTATCTTGCCTATGCTGCTCTGTACCATCACTCATTCATATATCCTTATGTACATATTCTTTATCCCCTTACACTGTGTACAAGACAGTAGTTTTGGAATTGTTAGTTAGATTACTTGTTGGTTATTACTGCATTGTCGGAACTAGAAGCACAAGCATTTCGCTACACTCGCATTAACATCTGCTAACCATGTGTATGTGACAAATAAAATTTGATTTGATTTGATTTAACCTGACTCAGTTACACCAGCTCTGTCAGGAGGAATGGGCCAAAATTTACCCAACTTATTGTGGCAAGCTTGTGGAAGGCTACCTGAAACATTTGACCCAAGTTAAACCATTTAAAGGCAATGCTACCAAATACTAATTGAGTGTATGTAAACTTCTGACCCACTGGGAATGTGATGAAGGAAATAAAACCTGAAATAAATAATTCTCTCTACTATTATTCTGACATTTCACATTCTTAAAATAAAGTGGTGATCCTAACTGACCTAAGACAGGGACTTTTTACTAGGGTTAAATGTCAGGAATTGTGAAAAACTGAGTTTAAATGTATTTGGCTAAGGTGTATGTGAACTTTCGACTTCAACTGTATACTGTCCACTTGTCCTGTGAATGACCTGGTCTAAGAACTCTATCTGCTGGGGTCATCCTGGGGTCATGAGGTGGGGCCATAGAGGACAGACAGCTCTCTAGAACATAGCTACAGTAACAAATCAAATTTTATTTGTCACATACACATGGTTAGCAGATGTTAATGTGAGTGTAGCGAAATGCTTGTGCTTCTAGTTCAGACCATGCAGTAATATCTAACAAGTAATCTAACAATTTCACAACAACTACCTTATACACACAAGTGTAAAGGAACGAATAAGAATATGTACATACAAATATATGGATAAGCGATGGCCGAATGGCATAGGCAAGATGAGGTAGATGGTGTAGAGTACAGTATATATGAGATGAGTAATATAGGGTATGTAAACAGTATATAAAGTGGCATTGTTTAAAGTGACTAGTGATACATGTATTACATCCAATTTTTTATTATTATAGTGGCTAGAGATTTGAGTCAGTATGTTGGCAGCATCCACACAATGTTAGTGATGGCTGTTTAACAGTCTGATGAACAGAGATGTTGTGTCAGAGATCAGCCCTGAGGCTGTGGGAGAATTTCCCAGAACTGACTGTCTCCCCTCTTCTCCTCTTTCCCCTCGCTCTGCCTACCTCTGTATCTATATTCCCTCACTTTGTCTCTCTCCCCATCTCTCTTTTTCTCTCCTTTCTCTCTCGCTCTCTCTGTCCTCTCTCTCTCCTCGCTTTACGGAGCCCAGGGCAGGTCTGGGATGTGAGATTATCCTCAAATTAGACACCTTCATTAGCTCTGCTCTCCGGCAGGAAATTAATGCTAAACGAGCAGCTAGGCTAGATTCCACACACACACACACACACACACACACACACACACACACACACACACACACACACACACACACACACACACACACACACACACACACACACACACACACACACACTCTAATGATCTCACCAACATTAATGATAACAAAGCATCTATAGATAGGCTGAGTGAGTGACAGAGGGAAGTGCCACTCAACTTGACCTTTCTGTGGTGACACCTCTCCTTGAGGAACACACAGATCTATCAAGACTAGAGGAAACCAGCAGCACTAAGGAGGACAGGACAGACAGCTCCTTATCTCACTCTCTCTTGCTCTCCATCTCTCATCTGGCTAGGTTTAATGAATGGGAGGTTTATTGGTTAGGCAACAGAAAACATAGTATTGTCTGTGTAACCGATGTGAAATGTCACTCGCTCTGAGACCTTGAAGTAGTGGTTCCCCTTGCTCTGCAAGGGCCGCAGCTTTTGTGGAGCGATGGGTAACGATGCTTTGAGGGTGGCTGTTGTCGATGTGTGCAGAGAGTCCCTGGTTCGAGCCCAGGTAGGGGCGAGGAGAGGGACGGAAGCTATAGTGTTACATCTACACCCAGTAAAGAGACCTGCAGCATCCTCTGTCCATGATAAACAGCGTATTAACTGGAGAAAGGATTCTGTGTTTACTGGAGGAGGCTGCAGGGAACCTCACCCCAGACACGGCTTCATGTCTCCCTCTCCCTCTGTCTACTGTATTATTCATGCTTTGGCATTTACCACCTGAAACCATATTATGCACAACCTCATCTGTGGTTTGTTTTTGTCTCTCTATATTGGCTTTGTTCAGGAGATGTTCGAGGCCCTGTTCCTGGCCTACGATGAGCGGGTGACGTTTCAGCT
Organism: Oncorhynchus clarkii lewisi; assembly: GCF_045791955.1. Classification (NCBI taxonomy): domain Eukaryota; kingdom Metazoa; phylum Chordata; class Actinopteri; order Salmoniformes; family Salmonidae; genus Oncorhynchus; species Oncorhynchus clarkii. The sequence continues at coordinate 67,769,141 of NC_092150.1, read as the reverse complement.
GTTCAAGAGCTTCCGGCGTGTCCGCATCAACTTCAGCAACCCCAAAGCAGCCGCCAGCGCCAGGATAGAGCTGCACGAAACGCCCTTCAGAGGCAAGAAGCTCAAACTCTACTTTGCCCAGGTCAGTAGCTAAACAGTACAACGAGCAGGACTGACTGCCAACAGACTGGGACTTTGATTTACCCCCTATGTTAGTTCTGTTGTCTATTGCTGGAAGGAAAGGGCACATTAAAGTGATGCTCCAGAGCTTTTTATAATTTCAGCAGTAGTTTTTGAATGTAGTGCTCACGAGCCAACATGGGTCCCCAAAATAGAAAATGGAAAATGATGTGGATATATTGAAGCAACATCTCAAGACATCAGTCAGGAAGTTATAGCTTGGTCCAAATGGGTCTTCCAAATGGACATTCTTAAAATAAAGTGGTAATCCTAACTGACCTAAAACAGGGAATTTATACTAGGATTAAATGTCAGGAATTGTGAAAAACTGAGTTTAAATGTATTTGGCTAAGGTGTATGTAAACTTCTGACTTCAACTGTATATATATATATATGTACCAGTCAAAAGTTTGGACACACCTACTCATACTAGGGTTTTTCTTTATTTTTACTGTTTTCAAAATTGTAAAATAATAGTGAAGACAATAGTGAAGTTGAGATAATGCCAAGAGTGTGCAAAGCTGTCATCAAGGCAAAGGGTGGCTACATTGAAGAATCTCAAATCTCAAATATATTTTTTGGTTACCACATGATTCCGTATGTGTTATTTCATAGTTTTGATGACTTCACTATTATTCTACAATGTAGAAAAAGGTAAAAATAAAGAAAAACCCTTGAACGAGTAGGTGTGTCTTTTGACTGGTACTACAAATGTGTGTGTACACAAACTTTGGTTAGGGTGTGTAGTTTAGGGAAAAACTGTGTTTATGGAAAATAGTCTCATGTTTACATTTTGTCACTGATGCAGTGTGACTAATAATAATAAAACCCTCTCCTGTGTGTGTGTGTGTGTGTGTGTGTGTGTGTGTGTGTGTGTGTGTGTGTGTGTGTGTGTGTGAGTGAGTGTGTGTGCCCTCCTCCTTGCAGAAGCAGCTTGTGATTGCTCCACATTAGCCAATAGGCCTGTCTAATTCCTCTCCCAGTGGTTATCAGGGTCACAAGCACTCCGCTGAGGCAGAGAGAGAGAGATTAAGTCCATGACTTATATTCCTGTTAGAGGTAATATCTGCAGGGCCGGTGTGTTACGCTGTGCTGCCTGGAGGCTGGAGCACACAGACACTTCACATCACTCTGATGATCTACATGTGATCTGGACCTATTAGCTGTTAGTCAAGATGACAGGTCAGGTGGTGATGTGGCTCTGTAACCCAGTAGACTGGTGGAACAGGGAGGTCTGTAACCCAGTAGACTGGTGTTGGTCCTGGAGAATAGGGAGGTCTGTAACCCAGTAGACTAGTGTTGGTCCTGGGGAACAGGGAGGTCTGTAACCCAGTAGACTAGTGTTGGTCCTGGGGAACAGGGAGGTCTGTAACCCAGTAGACTGGTGTTGGTCCTGGGGAACAGGGAGGTCTGTAACCCAGTAGACTGGTGTTGTTCCTGGAGAACAGGGAGGTCTGTAACCCAGTAGACTGGTGTTGGTCCTGGAGAACAGGGAGGTCTGTAACCCAGTAGACTGGTGTTGGTCCTGGGGAACAGTGGAGAGTAACCCATGGCCCAGACAAGGATCCTTCCCAGTCAGTGCCCTTTAACCTCAGCTCTCTGGCTGGCTGAATCAGGTCTCAGCAGGACCCTTGGAACTAAGATGTGGAACTAACTGACTGTCTGGAGTGTAGAATCGTACAGCCTTGTCCTGAATTATTTCAAAAAAGCCAATCACTAAGAGACATCTGATTAAAACTGATTCACTAATAATTGGTCTGTATCCCCCCCCCCCTCTCTCTCCCTCTCTATCCCTCTGTCTCTCTATCCCTTCCTCCCTCAGGTCCAGAACCCAGTATCAGATGGTGATAACCTGCACCTGGCTCCTCCCCAGCCCTCTAAACAGTTCCTCATCTCCCCTCCCGGCTCGCCGCCCATTGGCTGGCAGCAGATAGACGAGACCACGCCCGTCATCAACTACGACCTGCTCTATGCTGTGGCCAAGCTGGGCCCCGGTGAGTCATACCACTAGTTACACACTACATCCT